>NW_018397273.1:928461-976514 GCF_002168275.2 Theobroma umbraticum
ATAAATAAAAATAAAAAAATAAAAAAACAAGCTGAAAAAGTAAATAGGGAAGGGACTGAGCGTGTGCTCAGTCCCCTCTCTTCGGTTCATCATTACAGGGCATTTAATGCCCTTGACTGGCAGACGAAAATGGAAGGGAGTGGTCACCTCTGACACCAAACTCCCTTCCAAGCCAATGTCTAGTGAAATCATGCTCTGAAGAGCATTATTTCACCTCTGGATTGTCCAAAAATTTTGGACAGGCAAAGGAGACCGAAAGAGAAATCATGCAAAAAAAAAACCAATGAAACCATAGAGAAAATAGTGCAACAAAATAAAAAATCCTAATCTTCTAACAGCCAAGCAACCATAAAAATAAAAAAATATAAAAATAAAATTAAAGAAACAAGGGTGTTGCTAGTTAGGGAAGGAGGAGAGGGTTTTGTGGGTTGAGAAAGGAAGTTGTTGCCAGTTTTGGGAGTGGATTTCGTGGATATGCTGTCGCTTTAGGGGAAAAGCTTGGGGTTCAACTGCTGATCGACTAAAGAGAAGAAGAAAGAGAAAAATTCGAGCGGCACCGAAGTAAAGAAGAGGAAAGAAGGCTGCCGGCACGTGGAAAGAAAGAGAGAGAGGGAAAGAAAGGTTGCCAGCCTGAGAAAGAGAGAGAGAGAAGGGAGACGTCGGTGAGAAAAAGAGAGAAAGAAAAGCTCCCGTCGGCCAAAAAACGAGGAGAGAAAGGGGAGCCAGTTTTAGAGAGAAGGCAGAGAGAGTGGCTTTAGAGAGAGAAAATGAAAGGGAAAATGAGGGATGAAAAGAAGGTTTTTATAGTTAGGTTTGGACTTTATTAAACGATGCCTTTTTGGGTTAGAAAGGAGTTGTTGTGCAAAACACCAAAACTGTGTGTTTTGGGGCAAGGCTTTGCGAGCCTTAGGGGCAAATCTACTAAAGCGGGCTTTGTTGTCTTGGGCCACCTCTTGCGCAAGGAAGGTAAGTCCAATTCCTTTGTAGACTTGGTCCAATTTTATTATATTATACTCGATAGAAAATATATTAGTTTTAACATGTGATTAATTAAGATAAAAAGATAAAAATCATATTTATAAAAATTATCCATTATTAGGGTAAAAATATAAAGAACAAAAAAAAAGAAAAAAAGAGAAAAAATCATGAATAAAAAGATAGACAAATATCTAATAATGAAGTGATAGGTTTAGTTTTATAGAGGATAAATTCATAGGCAAAAATGAATGCCTAACTAAAAGCAATAATAAACAATGTTAAATCTAAGTTAAGAATACAATATATAAGATAATAATAATAATAATAATAATAATAATAATAATAATGTACGATACCCACCACCCCAGAATTAAGACCGATGATGGGATGACCTTACGGAACACGAGAAGTTGTAATTTCAAATGATTTTCTCTAGGTTAGGGATTTTGATTAGGACTCCACCAGTATGATGGAAGGGTCCAAACTCGAAATTTCAATTGTTCTTAATTTTAGCTAAATAAAAAAAATACAAACTTACCAATTAATCAAAATATATAAATAAAAGAAATAGGAAATTAATGGTAACAATAAATTCCATAATCACAATAATAATTTAAAAAGAAATGGATAAAATACATATACATATAAATAAATAAGAAGATAAAAATATTTCGTCTAAAAATATGATTTTGAAAAATCTCATATAGTAAAATAAATAAGCATTTACGTAGTAAAATACATAACAAAATAAAACAACAAGTAAATGTAAAATATTTTATCATGATTAATATGCACACAAGGAAAAATGATAAATTTTGTTAAAGATAAGAAACGAACATTGAATCACGTACCATGGTTGCATTGTTAAATGTCATGACATATAGAAATATTCTAAACACGGGCATAGGCCCGATGATGGGACTTTCCAAGGAAGCTTGCGAAGACGAGTTTCTTCGGTAAACTCTTTAGGTGAAAAGATACCTTTGGATCCCACCAGTACGATGGGAGGGTTCGAAAAAAATATCTTTAATAAAAAAGCTTTTGGCTTGTATTAGGATTTGCGTTCAAGAAAACGTTATTTTTACTTGCAAACGATTACCCCGATGATGGGATCTACTCGTTAAACTTGCGAAGGCGAGTTTATCAAGCATTTTTCTTAAGTGAGAGGATACTCTCGGATCCCACCAGTATGATGGGTGGATTCGAAAAGGACACTCAATAAAAGGTTTTCGTTTGGCATTATCTCGATTTTATGCCATGCATATCACAATTGCATCACGTGTATGTCAAACACGAGAAAAAACCAAACAAATTTTTTCTTATTTGTTAATAGAATAAAAAGTGAATCAAATGAATCAAATTAAGGAAACATAAGAATAAAATTAATGAGTTAGGATAATATATGATTAAATGGCACTGTACATGGAACGGGCGTCAGAAAGGTGATAATCCTTCCCTGTGCGTAGCCGTACTCCCGAACCTAACTCTAAACAAGATACGTGGACCAGTTATTGTTTTTTAGACAAGCTTAAAAATCAATTTAAGATTTCGTCATAGAAAACAAAATTATTAGGTGGCCAATCACACGTAGGTAAAAAAGATTGGTGGCGACTCCCTCAAGTACTTTCACGTCTAGCGGTCGGGTTTCCGGACCTGGCACATTACGACATTTAAGATCAAAACCAAGATATCAAGCAATTTTGTCAAATCAAAACATCCTCATGCTCAGCCAAATATTGACCATATCCATCATTTTCAATATCTAGAGTTTCATAAAATTCATTAATGGCATGGTTCGAGAATGGAACTAATTACCTCGCACAACAACAAAATCATTAGTAACTTCAACAGCGTTAGCGTCAAATTCTTTTACCAGAGGGATATTCATAGCTACTGGCTAGGCACAAAATTTTTTCTAATGGCGTCCATCAATCATTTGTTGAAGGTCAAGGTGTGTAATTAACCCTTAATCCAATCCTTGACTGGGTATTACAATTTTGTTGGCAAGATGATTGACATGTCTAGCCACTGCATCCGCTGACATAAATCTAGTATGATCAAATGAACCACTAGAATTTTGTCTTGTTCATTTGGGTGCCATTTTCAAATTTCTTACAATTAATTCTCAACCAAAAAAAAAAAAGTACCAACAAAATACAATAGACCATCACCAATATTAACTCATTTGTCTTCACATCAAAATAAAATAATGCCCGTAGTATCAAGTAAAAATCCAACAATTAAATGATATCTAGATTACTAGGCATAAAAAATAATTTAAAAGGAATAAACTTACCCATATTCCCAATTTTGACTTACCCATGAAATTTAAAGCACAAATTCAAACAATTACCATATCCATAAAACAACTAAGCACAATATCTCAAGAATCATCAATACTCATCACAAATTTCCAACAAAATAAATAATGTGAAGGAAGTCAACAATATTTCTTAAAAATAAGAACAAGAAAAGAAAAGAGAAAAGTAGAAAAATAAATAAATAAATAAAAGAAATATTGAAACTTGATATTTAGAACAAAAGTGTTGAAAATATGTGTGGAAAGGAAAAGAAGGATGTGGGTAATTTGTATGGAAAAAGAAAGATGAAAGAGGAATAATGGTAAAGGGAATAATGTAGGAGAGATGGAAGGAATGGGTGAGAAAAGAAGAGTGAAAAGTGCAAAAAATTGCACAAAGGGGGGAGGGGTAGGAGAGTTAGAGTGGTTGGAGTGTTTATATATGGGAGGTTAGGGCTTCCTTGTTGTGGCAACCCAAATAAAGGAGGGGTTGGTTTGGGTAGTGGGCTACCCATTGCTGGCAACTCATATAAAGGGTGGTCGCGACCTCATTTCTTGAAAGCAGAGGCCTGCGTCTTAAAAAGCTATTAGGGGGAAACTGCGGCCCTGTGCAAGGCTCTTTTTTTTTTTTTTACTTTGTTGGTAGCCCACAAAATATGAGGTCATGGCCTACCCTTAGTGGGTATTACGACCCGTGCTAGGCAGTTTCCATGGGTTACAGCCTCCATTTGGGGAAGCAGTGACTTACCTCCCAACCTATTTTTTTTTTTGAATTTTTTTGTAAATAAGAGGGTGTATAAACCTACAAAATGAAAATAAATTGTTAATAATTTGCAACAATATGAAAAATAAATAGATTAAATTAACTTAAAGGAATTAAATAAAGTTAAAATGCTTGGGTTGTCTCCTAAGAAGGACTTTATTTATAGTCGTCAACTTGACTTTTTCTTATTTATATTATGTCACTAAGCTTGATTGAAGACCTTTGACGATCGAAATCGCCACCTCAATAGTGCTTTAATCATTGCTGATTCACTTTGAAAGTTGATTTATCATTAGCTAGCTCCATTACTCCATGAGGATATACTTTCATCACAGTGAAAAGTCTAGACTAAGGAGATTTCAGCTTTCCAAGAAATACTCTCAAATGAGAATTGTATAGGAAAACATGTTCGCCAGGCTCAAAACTTCTCTTTATGATTTTTTGATCTTGCCATTGTTTCATCTTGTCTTTGTAAATTCTTGCACTCTCATGTTCTTCTTAACGAAATTCATCCATCTCGTTGAGTTGCAAAAGATGCTTTTTTCTGGTTGCTTGAAGATCAAAATGAAGCTTTTTATTTGCCCGATTTGCCTTGTGTTCAATTTCGACTAAAAAATGACAAGCCTTTCCAAATACAAATCCATAAAGAGACATCCTGATTGGAGTTTTATATGCAGTCCTATATGCCCACAAAGCATTATCCAACTTTTTTGACCAATCTTTTTTGGAAAGACAAACAATCTTCTCCAAAATTATTTTAATTTTGAGATTTGAAACTTCAGCTTGGCCGCTTGTTTGAGGATGAAAAAGTGTGGCTATTTGGTGCTTAACTCCATATTTGGCAAAAATTGGCTCAAAATTTTTGTTGTAGAAGTGAGTCCCTTCATCACTAATTATGGCTCTAAGTGTACCAAAACGTGTGAAGATGTTCCTTTGTAAGAAGTTTATCATTACCTTAGTGTCATTCCTTGGCAATGCAACCACATCAACCAATTTAGAGACATAATCAACAGTAACTAAGATGTATTCATTATTGAGCGATGAAATGAAATGACCCATAAAATCAATTCCCCATACATAAAAAATTTCAATTTCCAAGACGTTGTTGAAAGGCATCTTATGTCTCCTAGATATATGATCCATTCTTTAACATCTGCCACAGTTTTCAACAAAATTATGAGCTTTTTTGAAAAGAGAAACTCAATAAAAACTTGATTATAAAACCTTTGCAGCAGTTCGTTTTCCCCATAATGTCCTCCATAATCAGATGAATGGCTATGGTGAAGAATATTTGCAAATTCTTCTTTAGGAACACACTTTCTAATTGTTTGGTCTCCACAATGCTTGTAAAGAAAAGGCTCATCCCACATGTAATATTTAACATCACGCAAGAATTTCTTCTTTTATTGTTAATTAAATCTAAGAGAGAAGAGTTTACTCATGAGATAATTCACAAAAATCAACATATCATGGCAAATTGTTTTGCTTCTCAACATGAAACAATTGCTCATCAAAAAGGTCTCATTGAGCACTGTTGAGTTCTTAATTTGTTCTCTATTCTCCAATCTAGATAAATGATCTACCACTTAATTTTCTGTACCTCTTCTATCTCAAATTTCCAAGTTGAATTCTTCAAGCAAAAGTACCCATCTTCTCAAACGTGGTTTTACATCATTCTTCTTGATAAGATATTTAATAGTTACATGGTCCGTGCAAACAATAACTTTAGTATCAACAAGATAGGAGCAAAATTTATCAAAAGTAAAAACAATAGTAAACAACTCTTTTTGAGTTTTGGTGTAATTTGCTTGAGCGTCATTCAATGTTTTGCTAGCATAATAAACAAGATGTAAAATCTTCGCTTTTCGTTGGCCCAAAACTACCTCAACTACATAATCACTAGCATCACACATTTGTTCAAAAGGAAGATTCCAATAAGGAATAGTCATGATAGGAGCAGAAATTAATCTTTTTTCAATTCAACAAAAGCATCTTGGTAAGTATCATCAAAATAAAAAAGAGTATCCTTTCTTAACGAATTACAAAATGGTTTACAAATTTTAGAAAAATCTTTAATGAATCTCCTATAAAATTCAACATGTCCTAAAACACTACGAATGCCTTTAATAGAGGTGGGAGGTGAAAGTTTTTCAATTGTTTCAGTTTTTGCTTTGTCTACTTCTAAACCATTATTAGAGACTCGATGGCCTTAGACTATGCCTTCTTGGACCATAAAATAACATTTTTTCCAATTTAAAACTAAATTAGTTTCTTCACATCTCTTAATTATTTTAGCAAGATTTAATAGACAATCATCAAAATTATTCCCAAAAACTGAAAAATCATCCATAAATACTTCCAGAAACTTCTCAAGCATATTAAAAAAAATTGCCATCATACATCTCTCAAAAAGTGTCTAAAGAATTACAAAGTCCAAAAGGCATTCTATGAAAAGCAAAAGTTCTATAAAGACAAGTAAATGTGGATTTTTCTTACTCCTCAAAAGCAATGATAATTTGATTATAACCAGAATAACCATCCAAATAGCAATAAAAATCCTTACTTGCTAGTCTATTAAGCATTTGATCAATAAAAGGTAGTGGAAAGTGATCTTTTCTATTGGCTTTGTTCAATTTTCTATAGTCCATACATCTCCTCCATCTAGTCATAGTTCTAGTGGGAATAAGCTCATTATTTTCTTTAGAAACTACAATTATCCCTCCTTTCTTCGGGACACATTGGATTGGACTTGCCCATGAACTATTAGAAATAGGGTAGATAATACTTGTATTTAGCTAGTTGATAATTTCTTTCTTTGCTACCTCTTTCATGATCGAATACAACCTTCGTTAATGCTTAATGGTTGCTTTGTGATTTTCTTCCAAAAGAATTTTACACATGCAAATTGATGGACTAATTCTTTTGATGTCTACAATTGGTCCATGCAATTGCTTTTCGGTAGTCTTTTAAAACTTGAAGGAGTATATTTTCCTGTTCATCATAAAGAAAAGAAGAAATAATTAATGGTACTGTAAAAGAATTTCTCAAAAAAGCATAACTTAAATGATTAGGCAGTGGTTTGAACTCAAGTCAAGGAGGTTTTTCAATGGAAAACTTGATTGGTAAAATTGTAATTAACAATTCCAATGACTCAAATTTGGATTTCGGGAGACGTGATGGGGCATGAAGATAGTTAGCATATTCAAGAACTTTTTCATCAATAATATCACATGAAGAACATCAAAGAAGTTTCCAGTGGATCATGATGATTTTCAATAAACACATTATTAGTTATGGCATCCACCACATTAATTGAGAAATATTCATCATGTTCATTGGAAAATTTTAAAGCTTTAAAAATACTAAATGTTACCTGTTGATCTTTAGCCTTTAAAGTAAGCTCACTTTTTTTCACATCAATCAGAGGTCAAGTAGTTCTCAAGAATGGTTTCCCAAGAATGATCGGTATTTCACAATCTTCTTCCATATTAAGAATAATAAAAATTACTGGAAAAATAAACTTACTAACTTTTACTAAAACATCTTCCACAATACCATAAGGATTGATGATGGATCGATTAACAAGTTGTAAAGTCATAGAAGTTGGCTTAATCTCTTCTAAACCCAATTTTTTATAAATGGACAATGGCATCAAATTTATATTTGCACCCAAATCACATAAAGCTTTAGCAAAACAAAAGACACCAATAATGCAAGGAATAGTAAAACTACCTAGATCTTTAAGCTTTGGTGGAAGCTTATTCTAAAAGATGGCACTACACTCTTCAGTACGTGCAACAATTTCAAACTCACCTAATTTCCTCTTTTTAGACAAGATGTCCTTCAAAAGTTTAACATATCTTGGCATTTGTTCTAGAGCTTTAGTGAAAGGAATATTAATATGTAATTTGTTAAACACATCAATAAATCTCTAGAATTATTTGTCAAGTTTTTTTTTTCTAAAATCTTTGAGGAAAAGGTGGTGGAGGTGTGGGAGTAGATTTTAATTGTGATTTTTCTTTTTTCAAATTTTCAGTACTTTGTTCAACCTCAATTTCTTTTTCAGCATCTTTTTTAATTTCTTTCTTATCATATTGAATTGAAGTTTCAAATTTTAAAGCTTTATTACTCACCTCTTGACTTACGCTTTTCCCATTGTGAAGATTGATTGCCATACAATGGTCCTACCTTTTACTCTTGGATTGGGCTCAGTATCACTTAGTAAGGTGCCACGAGGTCTGTTATTTAAAGCATTAACAAGTTAGCCCACTTATGTCTCAAGATATCTTATTGATGCTATTTGGCTTTGAATGAGTGCATCAGTCTTTGTCATGTATTGCATGAACATCTCCTCCATTGAAGGCTTTGTTTTTTGGCATAGGGGCTCTAGATGGAAATCCAAGAGGAAAGTTTGACTTAGATGTTGATGAAGACCCTTGGTTGTTATTCCATGAGAAATTATGATGATTCCTCCAACCATGACAATTGCACCCTTATTGTAGTTCTTGATTGGTCACTCCCATTTGAACTTATGTGTGATACTAGTGATCAGGTTGTAGGTGCAATGTTAGGATACAAAAAGAATAAAATTTTTCATTCTATATATTATGCAAGTAAAACCTTGACTAAAACCCAGATGAACTATATTACCATTAATAAAAAATTATTAGCTGTTCTGTATGCCTTCGACAAATTTTGCTCATACTTAGTTAGCACTAAAGTTAATTTTAATATTGACCACTCTCCTATTAAGTATTTAAATGCTAGAAAGGATGCCATGCCAAGGTTAATAAGATGGGTTTTGTTGCTACAAGAATTTGATTTGAAAATCAGAGACAGAAGAGGTTCAGAAAATCAAGTAGTAGATCATTTGTCAAGGTTAGAACATAACAACCAAGGTAAAGATGTGACTTTGTTCAATGAAACTTTCCCTGATGAACAATTGTTGCATGTTGGTTATAAGAAATTACCATAGTATTTTGACTATGTCAACTTCATTGTGAGTAAGCTTTTACCTCCAAATTTAACTTCTTAACAAAGAAAGAAGTTTTTACATGATGTTAAATATTATTTATGGGATAAACCATTTGTGTTTAAACAATGTACTGACAAAATTATAAGAAGGTGCATTCCAAAAGAATAAGTTGAAAATGTGTTAAGACATTATCACTCATCAGACTATGGGAGTCATTTTGGAAATGATAAAACAGTGGCCAAAGTTCTTCAATCAAGTTTGTATTGGCCAACATTATTCAAAGACGCTCATAACTTTGTGTTGCATTGTGATAGATGTCAAAGAGTGGGAAATATTTCCAGAAGACATGGAATGCTATTGAACAATATTTTGGAAGTGGAGATTTTTTATGTTTGGGGAATTGATATCATGGGACCATCCATATCATCATTCAATAATCGATACATCTTGGTGGATGTCAATGATGAGTCAAAGTGGGTGGAAGCCTTGGTCTTGCCTACAAATAATGCTAAAGTGGTGATGAAATTTTTAAAGAAGAACATTTTCACTAGATTTGGTAAACCAAAAGTTATTATGAGTGATAAAAGAAGTTATTTATGCAATAAATATTTTACAGCATTACTCACAAGGTATGGAGTATCACACAAGGTAGCCATAACTTATCACCCTCAAATAGATAAATAAGTGGAAGTATCAAACTGGGAAATCAAAAGAATTCTTGAGAAAGAAATATCACCATTAAGGAAGGATTAGGCCAGTCGACTAGACAATGCATTATAGGCGTATAGGACTACTTACAAAACTCCAATAGGTAGGTCCCTATACACTTGGTGTTTAGAAAAGCATGTCACCTCCCAATTAAATTGGAGTGTAACGTATTTTGGGCAATCAAGAAATTGAATTTTGATTTAAAAGCAAAAGGTGAGAAAAGATTGCTTTAGTTGAATGAGATGGATGAATTTCACTTGAATGCTTATGAGAGTGTTAAATTGTATAAAGAAAAGACAAAAATGGCATGATCAAAAGATTATCGAGTGTCGTTTTGAGCCAGGTCAGCAAGTTTTGTTGTTTAATTCCCAATTGAAATTATTTCTTAGGAAATTGAAATCGAGATGGTTAGGACCCTTTAATGTGTCCAAAATATTCCCCCATGGAGTAGTGGAAATAATTGATGGGTTGACCAATGAGACATTTAAGGTGAATGGAGAACGATTGAAGCATTATTCAGGTAGACCTATTAGTCGACATTGATCGTCCATCAATTTCTCCAATACCAAATGAACTCTACAATGGTCCAACTAATGACCTTAAATGAAGTACTTCTAGGGAGCTAACCTAAATTTCTCAACATCATTTATCTTAGTAGTCTTTTCAATTCAAGTTAATATAAATTTTCAATTGTCATTTTTATTTTTTCTTTCCCAATTTGATTAATTTTCCTTTTATTGTTGTAGGTTTGGTACTTTCATGAGGTAAGTAAAAAAAATTCAAAAAAATTAGAAAAAAGAACACCGTAGTGTTACAAACTCAATGTCGCTGCATGCACACCATGCTTCTTCTCATACAAAAACCTGAAAGGAGGTAGACGTGGTGCTACAAACTCAGCGTTGTGACATTGATGACCTAACCCAGCCCATACATTGGGCCAAGGCTAGGGCACCGTGGCCTCGAAAAAAGAGCATCACGACATCATGTCTTGAGGCTTTTCTTTAAAAGCCCTATTTTTTTCATTCTTTACCCCCATTTTACTTTATAGGGCTTTCTTTTCTCTTTCTCACCTTTAGAAACCTTCCTCTTCCTTCCACCCACACCACACCCACCTACAATTTTTACATTTATTCACTTGTTTTGTGCCAAGTACAATTGTTCTTCCATTCATTCTATAATTTTTTGCATTTTTCACTCAAGTAAGTCAATTCTTTCCTTTCTTTTCCACTTTGTTAGTTAGGAATGTTATGGAACATATAATATGATTGGTGAACAGGTTGCTTGGATTTATGATTGGTGAATAGGTTGCTTGGATTTGTGATTGATTCGACTAGATGTATTTTATTTTCTTTATCCTTCATGGATTTGTGATGATTGTAGTTCTTTCATAAGGATGATTGATGACCATCAATATTTATAGGTGGTGTAGTTTGTGTTTTCAATTATTTTTATATCACTATTTGGGTAATTTCTTTAAGCTGTGGTTGTTTGTTTTAAGAGGACGCATTCCATATTTAAGGGAACTAGATATCACCCAAGAAAAAAACTTGCAAAAGTGGTAGCAGGACTCGATTCGATTGGAGCAAATTTGTGTCTACTAATGCCACTGAGAGACATACACAATCACTAGTGCATAAAGCCTTATTCCAGAATGGGGCATTGATCTCCATCCTAAGCCATATAGTTCAGTTCATAAAGTCATCATTGAGTAACAATAGGAGTAATTTTGTGAACAACTCGAGGCCATTATTTTACCAGTGGTTTGCAAATTCAACACTAATGACACTAAACACGTTCATGGCCAAGTGCTTGTGCGAGGATGTCATATTTGTTTTGATAGTGCAACCATCAATCAATTTTATAACTTACCTGATATTGAACATGATGACTATGGCCGATTCCTGATGGACAACATTGATTTGGATGGAGTTCTTGGTGTACTTTATGATAAGGGGGCAGAATGGAAAATGACAAAAAGAATACTTATGTCTTTTAAGGCTAGTACCATGAAGGTAGTTCATAAGTTCAGGAATCACTTTTGGCTTGGAGGCTACTCCTTGTGAAACATATTATTGAGGTGACATGAAATAGAGCTATTTTGTTTTATGCAATTACTTTTGGCATGTCAATCAATATGGGCCAAGTGGTCTTCAATAGCAGTGTTCAAGCGGCTCGTTCACCTAAGGATGGGCTCTAGTATCCCTCATTGATAACCACCTTGTGCAATAAAATGGGTCTCAATTGAGATAAAAATGAAGAAATCTTGCAACTAAAACTACCGTTGGATACCAAAATTATGAATTGGTTTTATACCCACTAGTTGTTAACTACCGATGACAATTTTTCTTCAGTTCTACATTGTCCACCACCTCGAAGGCCACTTCAACATCTATCCATGTCTCAAAGAATGGAACAGCTTGAACTTTGAATGGATGATCAGGCGATATGTATGCAGTCCATGGAGCAAATGATGCGTGCCTATGCTAAATATGTTGGTATGTATATGAGCTATTTTCCTATGCTCTTGGATGATGCCATACAAAGGAATTACCGAATGACAATGAGGACGAGGATATCTAAAGATGGGTTGATAGTCAAAGTAGTTTTCCATTACCTTACTTTTATTAACACTAAGGAAAATGTTATTTTTTAAGTTTGGGGGGAAATTTTAAGTCAGTGGTTAAGTTAGTAAATTTTAATTTAAATTGCTATGTGTACATTTGCATTTGAACTAGATTTAATTTTTGCCAGTTTCATTTAATTTATCTATCCAATGATGAGAACTTAGTTTTATTCCTATTTTGATTTTTCAAAACATGTGAATATTGTTTGAGCATTATGAAAATTCTTATACTAAGCCTTATCGTTAAGATTAAATTTCTACATTTTGAGCACCATGTCCATTGCTTAGATTCATGGTATGAATTTAGAAAAGGTTTATGTGAATGTAAAAATTTTGAATTATGTATTAAGTTGTAGAATTTGTTTGATTCTCTCTGAAGGTAAACTTTTAGGTTGCACTTAGTTAAAGAAATGATTTAGGCCATTTTTAGACCAATTAAGCCTTTTGTAACCTTCCTCTACATAAATTATCCTCAGTTTTCCCTTTTGAGCTTAGTGACACCTTTTCTTTATTTGAACACTTAATTTTTAGCCTAGACCCTTATATTAATATTTTCAACAATTATTGCATCCTTCATGCTTAAGTGCATTAGTCAATTTATGAAGTATTATGAGCAATATAGTGAAAAAGGTAGTTACTATGAAAAATGAAGAAAAGTTCAAAATATGATTGTTTTCATCTCACTATCTAAGAAAAGAAATAAGTTTAGGGGTATGAAATTAAGAAAAAAAATGAAGTGATGAATAAAAGAAAAGTTTTGGAGAAAAAGGGTATATTAGGTGAAGGAAAACAAATCCCATCTTGACCCTAGGCATACAGTACAAGATAATTAAAGTCCTATTAATCCTTGATTTAGTGTTAGTCTACATTAGTGGAGAGAGAGATGAAAAAGTAAACTTATGAAATTTAATTACTAATTTGAATTTTACATGAATATAATCTTATCCAAATTGAACAATGTCTAGTTGATTGATTGCACACACACATGAAAATTCACTTAATGATAAGTTTGCATTTGACGTGAGACATTAACTTGAATAATATTTGTATGTGGATTAGAGTTATGAATATAGAGGAACTTTTGAGGATATTAAAGGTAATTTATGAAATGGTGCAATTGAACTCTAATGAAATGTTTTCATGTTTAGGTTATTGCATTTAGTTCTTTGTTTTGCTTGAGAACTAGCAAAAGTTTAAGGGTGTGATAACTCTATCATATAAAGTTATTTTAGCACATTTTTGGGACTTTAATAGCTGGACCTTTGAGTTTTAGGTTCAGATTTGAGCATTTTAGTTGTTTTTCTAAGTTAACTTAGATTACACGTTGAATAATTAAATTAAATTAAATTATTTTAATTTAATTTTACTTTATTTTGGTTTAATTTACTTTAAGAAGAGTTAATGTCAATTTCTCTCATGGTTATATGCAGGATATGTGATGAGTAAGGAAAACTTTAGTTACGATAGCACAAGCATGGTGAAGGTGTTACTCACACATGCTATGATAATTTAAAGATAACTTGAAATGTAAAAGTCCAATTGATGTGATTTTTAATTCATTAGTAAGCGAAGACAATGGGCTACAACTTTTATATTTATCACTTCACTCGGTTTGAAACAGATCTAGGTGAAAATCATGTCCAAAAATGATAAACATATGTAGATTACACACAAGGCAACATGATGATCAAGGCCACGATGCTGAAGGCACCACCGCTATAGCATTGGAAGCTTATGGCCAAGGCACTGGGCTGAATTGGTGATACTAAAGGTCAAGAGCACGGCACTGTGGCATCAGAAAAGGAGCCCTATTGTGACACCCAAGCTTGTCACAACTCCATTGCACCAAGAAGTCATGGCCGGGGTGCTACCTCAGTTTTCAAAATTAAAACTTTAACGAAAAATTGGAAATTAGGGCACCCTTGCACATATTTAAGAGCCTTTTTTACAACATTCAAGAGAGAGACAACAATAGCTTTTCTAGAGAATTAAAGCTACGAATCAATCAAGAATTCAAGAGCAGTTGAGAGAGATTTACGATCAACAAGACTTTGACATTAGTTTATTTCTCTCCTTTTGTGTTATTCTTATTTTCTTAATTTGAATTCATGGCTAAATTTGTTTGGATAATGTTTTATTTAAATATCATGAACTAATTTGCTTATCCATTATGGTGGATTTCAACATGTAGTCAGAATATTATTTTTTTTTGTTATGTATCATGAATGGGTATTGTTTTACTTATTCAAATATGTTCTTTATGTTTTTAATAGCCTAATCAACAATTAATTGAATTGTGAATCTAATTAAAACTCGACAAAGAGATTTTAGGTTAGATTAAGATTTGAATAGTGCATGTTCACGTCACTTAGGTGATATGATTCGCATTTCGGATAGACGTACGCTAGTTGCCATACATTGCTAAAATAGGTCACTCGCTTAATGAACTTAATTTAATTGATTCCTATAGACATATAATGAACTAATTGAGTTAGGTATTTGTACAAGCATATCAATGGAGACTTATCCATAGCTTAGGATTCTAGATTAGTAAAATCACCCAAGAAAGATAAATAACAAGAAAAACTGTTATCATATGAGATATTGAATGAACCCATGATCCCAAGTCTTTAATATATTATTTTTCTCATTATATTTAGTTTTTGTTGGTTAATTTCTTGTTTATTTGTTTTAATTTGATCTTTGATTAGCTTTTTAATTATCGGTTAGCTTAAACAAGATTAATTTGTTATCTAATTTTAGTATTTAGTGAAACTTTAGAAACAAAGCCTTGTGGGAACGATAATCTGGACTTACTATCTATATTATTTGTTTGATACATATACTTGCATGTAGAAAATCGACAACATTGGACAAGTGTTTACTTACGTTAATCTTGCTTTATTTTTGTGATTAAGTTGTAATGGTGTGTATTTATTGTATTTTCAGTGAACAAAAATATTGATAAGTTATTCTTTCTACCACATTATTTGTAAGCAAGTACTAGATAAATGTTATTCTTGGATAAAAACTTCACAGTTCTTAAAACTTCATCAGGTTAATAAGATCCAGGACACCATTGCTATAATAGGCGATAACAGCATGACATTTATCTTAGCACAAGTACATGTTTGCTATCATCATTCTGAGCAAAAAATAGTAATATAGCTTGATGGTTAATGTAATCTCTTTTGAACATGAATTAGAAATAAAGCTTATGGTACCATTTACTGATGGTAGAGAAGGAAAATAAATTTTTGTGTGTGGTTAGAGTGAGAAATGTTAAATCTAAACCTTGAGTATCTAATTGATTTAAATTTGAACTTACAAGCTCAACTCATGCGAACAAAGCTTTGTGACTTAAAGGATGATGACCTTGATCCTATATATGTTAAGAAAAAGATTTTATCTATGTTTCCTTGAGTTGATCCTTTAGCTTTGTTAGTGTCTTTAGATTATTTTATATTAGGCATAATATCCAAAAAGGTCCTAAAACTAGTTAGAAAAATCTAAATAAGTCTTTAAACTTTTATTACATTCAATCAAGTCCTTGTATTTTGATTTTGAGACAAATAAACTTTTATACTTTTATTTTGAGTTAAATAAGCCCTTATGACTAATGATTGACTTAGTCAAAATGCCATTTATCATTCTATACTGCATGGCGCTGACATAGATACTAACATATCATCCTTGATGATGATATGGCATGCTGACGTATCATAATTGATAATGACGTGACATGAGCATGTGGCATTTTTCAATCTCCACATCAATGCTATGTCAATACCATGTGGATATAAAATGACAAGTGACATTTTGACAAATAACAATTATTCAATCATTAGTCTTAAAGGCTTATTTGATCCAAAATAAAAGTATAAGAGCTTGATTGAATGCAATAAAAGAAGAAGGTTTTATTTGAATTTTCTTAAATAGTTTAGGGGCTTATTTGAGCATTATGCCTTTATATTATTATTCTATAATCTCATGTTCTCTTATTTTTCTTATTTTATGATTAGCAAACTTGTTGGAGCATCTTTTTTGCTAGAGCAACAGACTTGGATAAGGAGCATTCTTCTTGCTAGGAGATCTTGAACTAGTTTGCTTATTGTAATGAATTTAATACTTTATGTAAAATTTGCTAAATTTAGTTAAATTTTGAGATTGAATGACTATATACTTTTGTAAAACGTTTTTGTAAAATTAAAGTTTGATGATCAATATATGTTGAAGTTTGCTATAAAATTTGTAAAATTTGCATGGTTTATACTTTTTAAGTTGCTATCATGCATCTATTTATTGCATACTAGTATGTTGTATGTGTTGTTATGTACACCTTTTAGTTACATATTTTAATTACTGCCATAAGCTTTAGGATTGCAATCATATAATATATGGCTGCATATTAATTCTATTGCAAAATCTTATAAAGACATGTAATTAAACTATTTCATGCATTGGCTAAGGTTACACTTTTTTTAAATGCAACCTTAACCTAAGGTGGTAGATTTTTCATCTAAGGTTTCATATTTTTCTATAACCACAAGTTAAAAATGTTGTAGTGATAAATTTGTGATACTAACTTTTCTCAAAGAGTAATACAATACTGAACTGCCATCTTGATCCTCTTGATATTCCATATGAGATTGATTAGTGGAATTACAATAGTTGACATGATAATCCTTCTTGCATGATTTCCCTTTCCTTTGGTAAACTAAAAATCAAAGGGAAAACTAATAATTCAATAACACTTATCTTTAGTGTACCTATTCTTTCCATAGTGTGAGAAACTACGTCACTCTTAAATCTTTTTTTTCCTTTTATTATTGTTGCCATAACAATTGGCTTTATCAAAGGTTGACAAACCAAGTTGTATGCTTCATCAAGATTTGGAAAAGACTTTAATATGACCTTTGGGCTCAGTACCTTTCATTTAACCCGTTAAAGAATCTAAAAACACTTTTTTTGTTGCCAAAGATCAATATATTTTTGGAAACATGATTGTGTACACTTGCCTCATTCACAATGGGGTAAAGGTCAATAATTCTTCAATTCCTCCTAAATGCCATTTAATTTAGTGAAGTAGGAGTCAACAGAACATGTATATTGAATTATATCACATAAAGAAAACTAGAGATTGCAGATTCTGGTATCGTCAGGCTACGAAAATCGTTTCTTAAGAGTGCTTTAAATCTCTGTTGCTGAATGCATATAGAAGACATTGGTGAGTATTGGCACTAAGAATGATTCAAGCAACCTTGCTATAATTAGGTTATTGCAAGGGGTCCATGGGATGTACAATTCATATGTTGTTGTGAAACTCATAGTTTTCGCTACTATAAACCCTCTATAGTTGATCCTGTAAAGGGGAAATGGATGAAATGCAAAACCTTCTAGTTCAAGATCGACTATAGACAGTCCATAGTTGATCCTATGCTACCCAGTTAGCCTAAAACTGGCTTAAAAGCCCTAAAACCCGAAAATCCCTCATTTCTCTCGTATCCTTTTGTTCTCCCTCCCATTTTCTCTCAAATTTTACACCCTTCAAAACCTTCAAACTCCATCAACAAATCTTGGATTCTAAGTTCCAAAGGTTAGGATTTTCATTCCCAAAAACTTTGTTTTGGTGATTTTTGTTTTCTTTCACTAAAAGCTAGGAAATTTTTCTAGGTTTTCAAGATTTGGCTAGATCCTTTCATTTGAAGCTCCCTAAGGATAAAACATAGGTAAAATGACTTGTTTGTTTATTGGGTATGAGGTTTGGATGAAAGTTTGGTGCAAGTAATTGGAAATAAGTGAAGATTAAATAGCGTTAGAAATGGTTATTCAAAGTATTTCGAAAATATTAAGGGTTTTTAAGAATATTGATAATTAAATACCATTTTATTGGGACTTTGAGAGTATTGATGGTTGAATATCATTTTTAGGTGCTATTGGAGTAATTTGAGGTTGTCGAAGAAGTCGAGTTATAAACGAAAGGTGACAAAAGGAAAAGGCCGCTTCAAGAGGTGGGTAAATACAGTGTTTTTAATGATTTTGATATAATTAAGCATGCCTATTCTACAACCTTGAATTAAAATAAATTTTGATGAACTTTGTGATGTGAGCAAAAGTTTCAAGCTTGTTTTATGGAATCTATATATACTATGTAAATATGTTAGTCTATAATTAGTTTTGAGCATGAGGACCAAGCTTTTCAATTGTTTGATGCCTTAAAATTGATATTTGTTTATGAATAATTGTTTGATGATGACTTGAAAATTTGAAATGAAAAATGGTTAGTTTTACATAGACCCTTGCATTGGGTTAATTTGATTTTGAGACTGAAGACTTTGATTTAGTTCTTACTTCCAACTTCGATTAGATTGATGCTTAAATTCATCATTTGTTTAGAAATGGACTTTGAGCACTTGACTTCAATTGGTTTTGAATTCTTTTGATCTTGGATGGAGAATGGATTCATCTTTTCATTTGGAAATCGATATTTGGATATTTGAAACATGACACCAAATGCTTTGGTGGAGCCTACTTGAGTTTTGGACTTGTAGCTAATGACAATAGACACTAGCCATTGTGCACAATGCTCAATTATGATTGGGTAGTTGATGAAGTCCTACCCCTCTTATTTTGGTTTCGATTAGTAGTTAATACGATCCTACCTTCTTAAATTTACGGTCAATAACTATCATGTATCTGACCACTATGGTGCTACAACACACTCTGATTTAGTTGTCTATGCTACTTAGTGCTCCACAATCTATTTGCAATGATATTTGATATATGCAATTGGAACTAAATATTTGTTTTGAATTTGGGATTTTGGTATTAATATTATTTTAGCTTTGGACATTTGATTTGGTATTTGCTTGTACTCGAGTCTTTGGATTTTACATTATTTTGACCCGGGTGCTTGAGTTTCGTATTTGGTTGATGTTGGCATTTGGTTTTGATCTTCGTTTTGATCTTGATATTGGATTAGGTATTTGCCCTGATTTTGGTATTTAGACTTGGTATAATTAATTTACTACGAATTATATTATTTTGAAATTTAGTAGTTTTCTTCAAGGATTTCCTAAAGATAATAACATTATTTGATTTTCTTACAACTAAACCTTTGTTTTACCTCAACATCTTTTACAAAGCTTTTAAAACCCGATAATTATAAATTGGTTACTTGAAATTACTTGAACATTTTGCAAATTATTATTTCTCTTTTCAAATGCTTATGAATGGAATTTCAACAAAACTTTATAAAACCATTTTAAATGAGTTGTACTCAACGAGATGATGATTTGAGGTTTCTTGGATACTTGTTCATGCTTGACTCATGACTCAGACCTTGAGATGTTTGATTTTGCTCAAGAATTAAGTTCCCAAACTCTTCGAATATTTAACATGTTGATAGGGAAACTTTGATATTGCTTGAAATGTTTTGCTTGCATTTATTTTAAATGTATTTTTCATCAAATACTCTCCCATGTAGCTTGTTTCCCCTCCTTGTATTTGCTCACAGAGTTATTTATTGCTCACATATGTAAGATGCAATTGTTTTGCAAATCAATAATTGTTTGGCTTACTTTCTATTAGGAAAAGCCAATACTTCTATTATTCTTGGGTTGGTGAATTTAAGGCATCTAGTAGGCTATAACCTTTTTGTTTTGAGTCATACTCCACTGTTCCAATTTGGTTTGGCCATTATGTTGACTATCATGGATAACATTTTGCTATGTCTTATATTAAATGACGTGTATGTTGAAATGTGCCAGGGGATGGCTATACTTTGCAATTGCCACAAGACAGCCTTTTATATGTTATTTTGCTATGTGATGCTTTCGCGTTTTGAGCATGTGAATGTGCAAACTAATATGACATAATCTTATGTGATATAATATGTTCATGCATGTTTGATGTATAGTTCTATGGTGATGAGTCCCATGAGATAATTTTGAGTATATGATTTGAATTGTTCATTTTTGGCTTGCATGGGTTAAAAAGGTAACTCCCATCGATACCTTTGTGCCGATCATGGCCCCATGTTTGGGTCGTGATATTTGTTTTTGGCTCTTGGATAAAACCATCAATGAAACAAGTCTTATTATGGATTGAGAGTGTCAATAGGAACTATTGGCTCCATGGACAATAATTATTTAAGGTCAACATAAGATTGATGATGACAGACTCGTGGTGATTTCTATGATCGAGGAAATATGGAAAGTGTGGATCTTCAATTGGTGAAATTAAGGATTTTGATAATGAATTGGTCATGATTGCTTGAATTTTTGGAAATCAATCAATGAAAATTGATTAAGAACAAAAAGATTTGTGAATTTGACAAAAGATTTATGAACAATAAAGAAGTTTTGTAAAAAATGAAAAATCAATGATCAACCCTAATTGTAGGCTTTAATACCATGTAAGAAACTAAGAGATGAATTGAAATTGTTTCTTATTCAATGAATCAATTACAGAAAGGGCTTTATATGCAGTTTGCCTATATTACAAAAAAATTGAAGAAGAAAGAAAAACAGTTACACAGTTGTTATAGAATCTATTAACTAAAAATAACTTAATTTGGTTAACAAAAGCTGTTAACTTTAGCACATGAGCTTTATGCACTCTTTACAATCTCTTAATTGTTGGTATGAGCCTTACAAGCCAATCTGTGGTTGTATGGGAATCATAATTTAAGATATTCATGTATGACATTTTGTTATCTATAACAACATTGAGGTAGTTTTTTATCCATCAGTTTGTAATTTAATTACTATTTATATTTATGTAGATAAAGCCCAAAGAACTATATATACATTGTAAAAGAATTGTATTGTGATACAATTATGAGATCTTTATGTATTAAAGCATTATTCCTAAAAGTTTCTGATCATTGTATTATTAAGACGGGCATCAATAATCCTTAAAGATTGGCACATGCTATATTCCTTACTTGTGACGTAAGCTAAGTATAGAGATACTTGAAACTAGTATGTGGGCATTTTTATGAGAAAGCAAGTTTACTAACATGACCCGACATGAGAAGTGCATTTGGTATCTCACTCTAGTATCTGTGCAATACTTTTCATGTGTCCATTATGTAACTACTCCTTAAACTTGAGAGATCAAGTTGTCTTATATGTGGAGTACTATCTTTTGATTTCATCCTTGCAGGTCCTACCAAGGATGCCAAATCAAAATGTTTTTGAGTACAGTATGAAGTATATGACGGCAAATGAGTGGTCAAGATAGAAATCATCACCCTATGTGATTCAAGGGGAAATATCTCATTAATTCTTGGTTGAGATTAGCTTAATCAAATCCTTGGCCTAGGTGATTAGGAGATTATGAAATGAGTTTTATAAGTCTCTATAAAGCTAATGATCTAACTGCAAGAACAAATATAGAGGTCAATAAGAGAAAATACTACATCAAGCTCTTATCATCTCTGAGATATATGATGAGGGAATGAATTACACTAATAGACTATACATTGAAAGATTATCAAAGAACCTTTTGACTCTTCTACAATTGGGTGGCTATGATGCATTACTAGTTGACAATCTTGGTCTATGGAATTAAATTGATTAATTTAATACAAATTGGATTCATTTAAATTAATCAATAAAATAATTCAATTTCATTGGCAATATGTCAGTAACCAAATGGGTCACACATATAAAGTTACATTATAAATTAAGTTAAGAATGATAATTTAAGTTGGACTTAAATCATAAACTAGTTTAATTAACTAATAAAGCCTTAATTAAAATGGTTTAATTAAGTGCTAAGGTCAATATTATAAGAAGTTATAATATTAAAGACTTATTAGCAAACTTAATAAGTTAATTAACTTATGTATAAAGTCATCTTTTCAACCACTTCTGATTATTAGTTTTAAGTTTATAGAAAATTAATACAACTCTTTAGTTCTGCCATCCCTTGTGAGAGTTTTTTAGAAGAGTTTCTTGTGTAATTTGGCTGGAGACTAAGAGAGAGAGAAGGACAATTTGTTGTCCACTTTGCTGGCATAAAGGCATGGTTGGAAATTCCCATTTTGCTGAAGATTCCATTACGGCTGTGTGTACAATATTAAAGGTCAAGCGATTGAGTGGTTCGGGTTCCCACACACTTTGGTGTTTTAAATATCAAAAAGATACCATTTGATTGTGATATTTTTTGACAAGGTAATTAATTCTGATTGCATTTCTCATAATGTTCTGTTCGCATTAAAAACAACAAAGTGATCTCAGGTATGTGTGGCATTTTATTTTTCTATTTTGCTGCATTTTTAATTTGATTATGTCATACCTAACATTAACTAAAGCTCCAATACTATGTAGTGCACGTGCTTCTTCTTCTTTATTAATTAGCTTCCAATTCTTATGTTTTGTTCCCACATTGTCAATTCAAAAAAGACATGCGTGATAGGTGGAGGAAGACCTTATTTATAAACTCAAAACCCACCATATCTCTTAGTGATGTGGGATTTGTGACAGTTTGCACATGTTTTCATTACATTATCAACTTTAAGAAATTAGGACATAAAAATATATAAGTAGAATAAAATTAATAACATGCTTCAATACAAAAAGACCTTTTGTACATTTAATTAATTTTTAACTAAAGAAGTTTGACAATGTAAACTTGATTTGTTAAAATCATAATGAAAAAAAGATTAAATCTAAGATAAAATACCTAGACCTCTTTAAGTTTTAGCCATAATTCCATGTAGATTCATTAGTTTTCGAAATGGACTATCTGTTCTAAAAAATATCTTTCGTTGGACACATAAGTCCAGTTATTAGTCCACCGTTAAAGTTTCATTAGTTTGATGATGTGATAATATTGAAAGAATAATTTTACCTTTTATTAATTCTAAAAATTACTATTATATAAATTATATTTTTTTATTTTTTAAATTTTATTTTATTTTTGCAAAAAAAAAAATCTCTTAAGCTAAAGGAGGGGAGCACCTGCCGTGAGGTGCTCGACTAGCAAAAGAGAGGACGCCTACCGCCTAAATTGTTTACACTTTTGGATATCATTATTTAGAGCATGTTTGGCGTGGCTTTTTTTTTTTTAACTTAAAAGCTATTATAAAGTTTTCATGAAAAATAATAGCTTTTAAAATTAAACTAAAACTGTTTGGTAAATTTACTTTTTATAAACTTTGTTTTATAAATAAACTATTTGGTGAAACAACTTATGTAAAGTCTAATTTTAATTAAAATTACCATGAAGGGTATTTAATAAATAACGTTTTATTAATCACGAATTTTTTTGTTCAAAATAAAAAAATTAACTTTATTTTTTATCTATTTAAAACAAATTTTTAAAACTATAAAAAAAAATTTTATATAACATAAAGTTTATAATTAATAATAAATCATAAAAAAAGAGATGAAAGAAACCAATGAGTTGACTACTAGAACCCTTAACCCTAACAATGGAAGAGCATCCCAAAAAAAAGAAAAGAAGTCCAAGGTGGCAGTAATAATTTAGGAAAATCACGTTTAGCTATTGATGTCCCTACCAACAAAGTTCACCTTTATGAATAATATTATCTCAACAACCATAATCAACAAATATTATCTCAATTTTCGTCTAATTTATCTCAACAACCATTAACCTATTTGATTACTTATTTCAATCATAATCATCAAATATTATATACATCATAAAGAAGTTAAAAATAAATAAACATCATATAATTGTCATATTAAACAATAAACTGAGAGATATCAACTAATAAAGAGAGTTTTTAAAATCTAAAAAAATGATAAAAAATAAAATAAAAAACAAAATAGAAAGAAAAAGAAGAAATAATACATAAATGCAGTTTTGAATTTTATTTTTTTTAAAAAAATTTTGTAAGAACAAAAAAAACCTAGAATGTTGATTTGTAGTAAGGGAGTGAGGAGAAGGAGATCGATAGGAAGAGAAGGAAAAAATGTTTTATGAGAGAGTATCTTTTTGAGAAAAAATAATTCTTCTAATAAGTTGACTTGTTTTTTTTTTAAAAAAAGAGAAAATTTTTAATTGGAGTTTTTTTAAGCTTTTTTTTAGATTTTATTTTTTAAAAAAATTATTTTTTTAAAAGCTTTTCAAGAAATCATATTTGGTTTAATTTTTACTTTTAAGCAGTAGATAAGTTAAAAATAAACTATACTAAACGGATACTTATTTTGAAAATAAATGACTAGCATGAAATTTTGATTAAAATTTAAAAAAGGTTAAGTATTTCATCCTTAGATCTAATATTTTGAAAAGAACAAGAATGAAATTCAAAATTCAGACTTAACCTAACCATGAACACATTAAATCCAAAAAATACCTAATGACCTACAATACCCCATGTAACTCACTGGATAATTAGTATCACTACTCCATGGTGCATTCAAAATACAACAGTGGCAGTATTGCTTTCGCACTTTCCTTTTTCATTTGCCCTTGGGGCCTTTTAGTTCTAATCCCGATTTGTCCTTTAGAAATTTTTTTTTTTTTTACATTTTAATTTTATACCGGAGAGCCTCTCCAGTCTCCACAGTTTGTCCATGCCATTTTCTCCGCTTAAAGCAAAGACCCAAATATAAAGGTTGCACAAGATTTAGTTTTGCAGTTTCTAACAGGGTTTACGCTTATAACAGGGTTTGGAGTAATAATCTTTGGAAATTTGGTTTTAATTACTTATTATTCATAGATAGGTAGTAAACTATGGTTTGGGCTCTGCTTCCCGTGGATCCTTCCTCAGGTAAGTAAAGGTTACTCCTCCCATTTTCTTCTCTTGTTATTAGTATTATAAAATTTTTAACACAACCCCCCACTTCCCACTTCTTTTTGCATTCACATACTCGGATTCTTACTATTATGGGCAATGGCAGGTGAAGAAGACAAGTACTACATTTTCAGGAAGGGAACCTATAAAGTGGGTCGAAAAGGTGATTTTATAATTCTGATTATTGAAGGTTTGATTGACTATCTGCTGGAAATTGATTGGGGTTTTTGTCTTTTCTGTTGTAGGCTGTGATATTATCGTTCACAAAGACAAGGGAGTCTCTCGAATTCATGCAGATATAATAGTTGATGATATGACAAAATCTTCTCAAGTTAGAATCAAAGATTTGTCAAAGTACGGAACACTTGTTAACAAAAATCTCAGTTCAAAGAAAAAAGTACATGAGTTTCCAAATAAAGAAACATCTTTAGAAGATGGGGACCGGCTTTCATTTGGAACTGGCAATGCCACTTACAGGTAGCTATTAATTTATTTTCTTCTGTCTTTACTTTTCTCACATTTTCTACAAGTTTTCCAAAATACTTCTGAGTGATTTGCTTGTTTTAAATTCAGTGAATTAAGTATCAATCATCTACATCCTCTCGTGAGGTTTAGGAACTCTTCCTCGGGGTCGAGGATGATAACTTTTAGAGATAAATATAATGTGAATGTAGTAATATTTTTTTCTGGAAGTCTTTTTCTAGAAAGCTCAATGCTTTCATCTAATAAACCTCTATATTCTGCCTCTTGAATCCGTGCAGATTCTGTTATTTTCCGCTTGTATTCTATATCTGCTGTGCTGAGGTCTCCCAGGTGAATCATCATCTTCAAGACAAAGTTTCATCCATTGGTTAGTTAAAAAATATCAGTTTAGCTTGAATCCTCGTAAAAGTTTCTCCCTATAATTTCACCTTCAAACTTGTGTTTTGTTTGTCCTTTTATCTATATGTGAAAATATGTTAATGTTGCCTCCAAATATAAGAGAAGGAAAAAGAAAGAAATTTTGTTGATTCGTCCTATTGATACTTAATGTGACAGATTGGGGACCTGAAGTTCTTTTGTTCTATCTTCAAGTGGCATTAAAGGTTTACCTATTTGTTTGCCTTTGTTCGAGTTGTTTACCAGAGCAGTTTGCTTAGCATGCTTCCTAGATCTGGGCCTTGTGAAAGGTTGTCATTATTTGATTGTTTGGTGTTAACAAGAAAGTGAACAATTAGAATGCTGCACATGTTAGACGATCCAGTGCTCTTAAAACTAGGTGACTTGAGGGTGAAATTTTCAATTATGGATTTCGAAACTCTGAAAGGAGAGTAAAAGGAAGGCATAACACCCAAATAAGCCCTTGAACTTATTTAAAAACGGCAATAGGCCTCCATCTTTTATTGCATGGAATTGAGGATGTAAACTCATAGTTTATTGGAATCAGGCCTTAAATGTCACATAATATTCTGCTTGTCTGGCTGTTTTTGTCAGTAGAAAATGCTGACTTGTTTTTCTGGATTAGGTGGATAACAAATATGCATTTTAGTATTTCTAGAGAAGGGAGATTAAAAAAAAAAGAAGAAATAATGGTATAAAATAATGGAGCAAAAAAGAGGATCAAAATCAGAGGAAGAGAAAGAGAAAGGTGTTAGCTTTGACCAAGAAAAAGAAGAAAGTGAGTTAGGGTTTTTCATTTGAAGGAGATTAGAAATTAGATAGCATAAAGGATAGAAGAAAGAAAGCAATTTGTTGAGTTGTAAAATCATAGGAAATAGAAGAAAGAAAAAGGAGAATCAAACAGAGTAATTGAGAAATTTGAGATTCACAGTTACCTTACACTCCACCCTCAGAAAGTCTCCAAAATACTCTCTTTCAAATCTGTCTAGTTGATCGGTGCAGATAGCATAGATTCTCTCTAGTTCCAAATGAATCTTCACATTGTAGTTTTTGGATGCCTTCAACTGTGGCAAATTCTTGAATGTACTAGCGCTTTCAAATACTTTTCCTTCTCTTTTTTTCATTGCCTTTTGTTTTCTTTTGTCCAGATTCTTGCCTTCTTTTCTGTTTTCCTTTCATATACATGTGTAAGTCATGTGTTGGACATAATACCAAAAATCATTTTGGGGCCAATCCTGCTTTTGTCAGCTAACATTTTCAGGTTGTATTTTATTTTCCGTGTCAGCATTTTTCTTCAAATAAACGATTGCCATGTGGCTGCCAGCTATGCTAGATAACAAATGTTAGTGCCCCGTTGTCTCCATTGGACTCTATTTCACCAATTCTCATAGTTAATGGTTACAACTGTGATGAAATATGAGTTTATATCCATAATCCATTTAATAAAAGATAGGGGCTTATTTCTACTTTTGGTTGAGTTTGGGGTCTTATTTGGGTATTATGCTGAAAAAGAAGAAGAAGCAAAGAATAGCTAAGAAAGAATAAGGTTATATTCATGTGATATTCACCCTACAGCCCTCATCATTTGAGTCTTAGAGTTCAACTCAGGCTACTCAAAATCTTTACTACTTTAACGTCTGTTTTAGTTGGGCTCAATCAAAGAAGGTGGGTACCGCTTGAGCAATCCAGTGTCAATGTACTTGGAAGGCTGTTGGGTTGTTGGGATGCTGATAAAAACAATATTTAATAGGGGAATATGGTGGAGTGGTGGAAATCTTATCGTAATCTTCTATTCTTTACCTTTTTTATTTGGAAATTAAATAACGATTTTGTATTAGGCACTGCTTGCACTTCTGAGGATAGGACAGTTCTTTTTGTTATATATAACTCCAACTTTATTCTATATTTCTGGGTAACGATATGATTTCCTACTATTGAAGGTGCTCATCTTACTCATGCTTTCAGTCAAGAGTGTACGCATGTGCTCATTGATCAACAAATGCCTCTGAAAGAGGATCTTCTTGACGCAATTGTGGCTAAGAAACCTGTTTTACATAGTAGTTGGCTTGAGGTACAGATTGTGAAAGACCCTATGTTATCTTATTTAATGTTAGTCATGATGTTAAATTGCAAAATCAAAATTAATATTTTTTCAATATGTAGGCAGATAATTTTGTTTAAATGTACCTATCTTGATGATTTGAATGCCCTTGTTTCATGAATCTCTTTGCTTCAAAACCTTCAAGAATTGTGTTTTTTGTGTGGTCTTGATCTGCTTGTTTGTTTGTCTTGTCTATTGAAAAGCTATTTGCTGACGACAAGATTTCCACACTCCAAAAGTTAGGGATCTTAGTCGCTACTGATATTTACCAAATTAATGATCGCAGTTTGGGATTTTTGTAAGAATTCAACTTACAAAACCTAATTTAGAGAGTTTAGTCTTTGTATAGTGCTAACACTCTCAACAAAGTATAAAACATATGATGCTAGCTCCTAGTTTGTTATATCTCATCCTAAGTGATAAATCATAAACAAGGACTAAATATATGACAATCACACGAAGATGGGAAAAATCTAATTAAATAGAGATGAACACATAACATTGCCCACTCCTTAGAACAACTTTGTCCTCAACATTGGAATAAGGGAGCCTTCTATTGAAATCTTCCTTGGCATCTCAAACCCCATTCATTCAATGTTGCTACCTGATATTTACCAAATTAATGATAGCGGTTTGGAATTTTTATAAGAATTCAACTTACAAAACTTAATTGGAGAGTTTATTCTTTGTATAGTGCTAACACTCAAGAAAGTACGAAACATGTGATGCTAGCTCCTAGTTCATTATATCTCATCCTAAGTGATAAATCATAAACAAGGAGTAAATATATCATAATCACACAAACATGAGAAATATCTAATTAAATAGAGATGAACACATAACATCGCCCACTCCTTAGAACAACCTTGTCGTCAACATTGATATAAGGGATCCTTCTCTTGAAATCTTACTTGGCATTTCAAACCCCATTCATACAATGTCGCCATGCATGTAAAAACACTTCTTCAACCTTCAATATCCTTGAAGGTTGAATTTGAAAAAAATAGAGCCTAAGGATTTTTATTTTTATTTTTCCACAGTGTATCTTTCGAAAGTACGCGTGTAAAAGGTTGGGCATAGGTAAGACCACTTCTTCCTATAGAGGAATTTTTAGTTCTGCAATTGACGTGGTGACAAGCTATTCAACTCCTCAACCATTTGAATGGTTTTAATTGAGAATGGCCTTCTTGTGCTACTTGACCCAACAGAGAATATGTCGCCATTTTAGATTGATTGTTCTGATCAAACTTTTGAGAGACCAGTTGATTGAAGCAACATCATGGAAATGGGCAATGTGATATCTTTGGACGGTATTCTAGCTTGACAAGTCAATAAATTTCCATCTTGCCTAGCTTGTGGTACCAGTAGATACATACCAAATACAAGGAGAGTGGAAGTGAAAATAAAAGTTTTCAGGGGAAACTCAACTTCTTGGATTATATTAGAATTCAAACCTACAAGACCAAATTTGAGAAGTTAGTATTTATATAGAGGTAATACTCTCAAGAAACTATTAAAGTAATGATATTATCATTTAGTTGAAAACAACCCTGATTGATAAATCATGCACAAATAGTGCATACTTCCTCCATTCGAAATTGAATGTGTAATTTTCAAATAGCACAAAGGTTTAGAAATGGGGTGTTTTCTCCTTTCTTTACAACTTTTACCCTTCAAGTGTCATAAAAAATTGAGCGGCGCATCTAAAGTTAGCATATCAATGAAGGAACATTGAAATGCTTTCCATTTGGAAAAGTGAACATTATTATGAGGTTAGCTTAAAAAGGAAAAGTGAACATTCAATTTGAGATGTAGGGAGTAACTCAGAAATCACACCAAGATGAAAGTATCTAACAAGCAATTATATATAAACACATAACACTACCCAAGGAAGATTAGGATAGAGAGAGAACTAGAGGTAAGAGTGCTTATCTTTGATTTTTCTAGAATAAAGATATCTTCATGTAATCCTATTAGAAGATTGTATTTTTTTAACTCAACTCTAACTAGGAGTTACCTTATTAACTTGAATCGGATTCCAATTAATTACAAATCTTATCAAGATGGTCATATGGATGTTTTAGAGTTTGGATCATAGTTACTTGGAATGTGGTCTCTCCTAGGATGTGGTATGGATTTGGGGACGGGGTACACTGGTTAATTATTTTATGGTACGGTTCTTTTTTGGGCTCATTGTATGCTCTAAAATATTTTGGCATCATATTTACTTTTAAAAGAGTATAGGTGTTTTTTTCTTTAATTACAAATGTGTATTTTAAGAATGAACAGATAAGTTTATAGATATTTTTATAAGCAACAATTTTCATGATTGTAAGAAAATAACAATGAATATGACTCTAAAATGTGTTTTTTGCATAATTAAATTTCTGCTTTTAAAGTGAGAAAATAACAATAGTAAATCTTTGTAGTAGTTTTATTTCCCTTTTATTCTCCAAATAATGTGTCAGTCAATTTACTTAATTTCTGATAATTAAAGGAAACATGAGGAATGAAAATGCACCAACAATAAGTAACAAGACAAAATGGAAATCCACTCAGCATAATATAGATTAAAATTCTGAATCATGCTATGCAGCTCTCTGTTTTTTATCTTTTTACCTGGAGCCAACCCTTGAGTTTCGAGATTCTTCCTTTATTTTTCTATTTTAGAGTCAAGATTGAGTGCTGGGCATGGGTATGTTCAGTTTTTTTCAATGTTTTTCTATATGTTTGGAGGTCAATTCCATACGCCTGTTCATCAGATAAGTGTCTGACGCAGGTGCTTTAAGGGAACAAAGAGTTGGAGGAGCATAACCTTTGTACCCTTTCAACTCAGGCTGAATTGAATGAGCTTAATAAACTATAGTTTTTGTTACTTAAAATTTGCTGTACTGGCTTTTAGGTCTCAAGTCACCACTTTAAATTCCTTCAACTAGTCAACCAGTAAGGACAAATAGTTTGAAAAGGTGCTTATATCCTGTATTTGCCTAATACTTCTTAGCTTATATGATTTATTTGAGAACTTAAATAATTGGAACATTTAGTGAAAGCTTCTTCCCTTCTTCCAGATACTTTGCTTAAGTTTGGCGGGCATTTTAAGCCTTGAAATAGAGTGGTTTTATATTTGGATTACTAATAAATATAAAAAGTTGTGTATTGAGGCAGGAAGAAGGATAGACAAGTTTAACTTATTTAAGTAATGCTTGTAAAAAATTGTTCTATATTTTTTAACTTAAGTATGCTTGTAAAATTGTTCTATATTTTTTCAAGAAAAAGAAGTCAAGTAATCTACAATAAACTCAATTATACAAATTGTTAATTTAATAGAAAACTGTTCATTATTAAACATTTGATTATTAGCTTTTTGTATTTGTAGTAAATCCTGATTTTTGTTGACTGGCACTGAGATTCATTATCCACATTTGTCCTCCAAAAGTAGTCACTTTGCAAAGAGATACATTTAGGAGTAAAATACTGAAACAGAATATAGTAAAAATCTTCTCAATTCAAATGGCCTAATTTTTTCCTTTCATGAATCTTTCGAAATTGATGGTACATGAAGAGGTAAATTTTCAGTCTCTTGAATAACTGAAATATACTATAAAATGCAAAAAAGTGGAAGAAATTAGCAAGATGTATGCTTCTATGAGCTAGAAACTTAGTAAAAGAGAGTGTTTAACCTGCGAAGATGATACTAAATTAAGATTATAATTTTCTCTATCACTTACTGTTAAACAATGTGGTATCTAATATATGCTACTATACCTAATGCAAATAGATTGATTGTGGAATAAATTTTCTACTTTTAAACAATTCAAGAATATTATTTGGAGGTCAAACTAATACAACTTTGTTTTATTTTTGGGTGAAATTCAAAACTGTTGCTTGTCTACTTTAGTTATACTTCTTCCCTATAATTGCACTTATTGCTGTGCTTTATTTAGTTTGTTACAGAGAAAAGCATCCGCACTGAGGTTCCTGGCTGCAGTTCGTAAGTAGTATTTCTAGTTTTATATGTAGTGGGTTAGTTTTACATTTCATGAAGTTTTTCCATAGTAAAAGTATTTGTATTTTCTCCCTTAGCCATGTTCCAACAATTATCGTGGATGGAGTCTCCGTTGAAGTTTCAGATGCTAACACTCGTGAAAACTGTTTGAAAGGATATACATTTTTGTTGGAATCAACATACATGGTGAAATTTTCTTACTTTTAATTGCTCTGATGATTTTAATATTTATTTTTATTTATTTTTTGTCCAGAATCCACAGTAAATGGGTGGGGAAAGAAGAAAGTTGATGCCATTTATATATGCATCTTTTGCTGTGGAGATTTTACTTTATGTTCACACATTCTCATATGCACATGTTGATGTTGGTGTGCTTGCTTGTGGGAAAGCATTTAATCTTTTCAATTCCTGTCTTATGTTATGGTTTTCTGGACAGTTTGTTGCTACATTGGCATGTTGGAAACTCAAGGACATGAAATAGATGGACTCTTGTATAAGCAACTATAAGAGAATTTCACCAAATTGACCTAAAGAGCATGTTAAACTGTGAGGGCACCTGTATTTTGTTTTTGTTACTTTTAAGTGGTATGCTTGCACGTATAGTTTGATAATACAAAATTTTTTGAATTCCTTGTTAGCTCCTGAAGACTTAGTTTAAGCATAATCCTTTTGTTATAAAAACTCATGTACTTAGTCATAACCTTCAGTTTTAGAGTTTTATGGAGTTATCATGTGGTGCACTTCATCTTTATTTCAAAGTTTAAATTTTGAAACTTCTGTTCTTACCTAGAAATCCTTTGTATTATATGCCAGCTTTTATTGTTCATCTCTTTGGAATGATATAGTTAGTCAAAGAAAATTTCCTACACCATAATGTGCAGTCGCTAAGCTTAATTTGTATCTGGGAACATTGAAATGAGTACTGCAGATGTTTATTTTTCCTTGTCTGATGCAGTACAATTTTGGGGATAGATTGCAATCGCTACTGGAAGTGAGTGGTTCAAGGAGTTTCTGGGTTGAAGATATTTGTTCAAGTAGCCAGGTATTTGATGCTTAATGGTTTACTCTTTGTCTTCTTTTTCTTTTCCAAAAAAATATCAAGCGTCTTGGCACTATGACATGCCCAAAATGGTTAACAGGATATTATTGCAATTACATAGATATTTTTTCTGGTTTGTTTTATTGTACTTGATATTTTTGATATGTTGTACAAGTTCTTACAGAACATTATTGACATGCTTGATCATGCATTTATGATGTATTATAACACAAAATGTCATTACTGTGATGAATATACCGAGAATTGCTCCTTTGACAAAAGTTTTAGTCTAGAATATTATCCTTTTTGTTCATCCACCCATCCCACCCACGAATCCCTCAGGACCTCTGGCATAGGTTTGGGAGGTAAACTTAGATTTGATAATCTGAACCAGATCGCTTGGTTGAAATTAAACAAGATGCATAGCAGTATGCTATGTTTCTTTATTGCTGGGATTAATAATGTTTCAAGAATAGTCTTGGTGTTTTACCACAACTTACCAAAGGTCTTCTTTTAAACAAGATGTGTACCAAAAACAAGATGCTTAGCAGTATGCCATGTTTCCGTATTGATGGGATTAAGAATGTTGCAAGAATGGTCTTGGTATTTTACCTCAGATTACCAGAGGTCTTCCTTTTACTTCAGTGCATAAAGAACGAATAATGGCAAGCCTTGTGAACGTGAAGAAAAGAGTTGCTCCTGCTAAATTTTGTCCCCTATGCCCCTTAAACTACTGTCTATTTTTCAATGTCCTAAAAGGAAGGGTACAAGTTGGATTGCTTAGGCAATAAGTGGGATGTTTTCTTTGGTGAGACAGTGCTTTAAAGTTTAAACCATCAAACCTCTCTAGCTGAGTTGTTAAATATAGTTGATTGTTTTTTCTATAAGCATTAATATGTCATACACAAAAGCAATAAAATGATTAGGGAGAAAATTTGGGAACAGGACCAAGTATTCCTTGTGGCCTTCAAGTGATGTTGCAAGAAAGTTGGTTTACAGTTATGATGGAATGTCAGTATGTGTAGCAAGTGCTTGAGTTTATTTGATGGATGCCAACCTAGTTCTGCAAATGGAAATATGTTTAAAACATCCCAATAATTAAAATTTTGCATTTTACTATTTATTTATTAGTTGCGCTTAGAGTGATAAGCTTGCAAATCTGTTATCTGCATGTAGGCCTTCTAATGAACAGTTTCCTTGTAGGCCTCTAAGTGTGGAGAAAATATTCATCTTGCATACGTCATCCCTGCAAGATCAGCAGACAAGTTTGATCACTTAGATAAACTCGGTTTGTCATGTAGAGTGAGCGAGATGGCGTTAATCCGTGCTGTTTTATCTGGAAATTTGGATCAATCAATATTGATTTCATCCTCAGGTAAGTATTCATATTATATTCTGGACAAGTGCACATTGTCACAACTTGATATCTCGTGTGATTTTTTTATTTTTGTTCATCAACATGGATTTTACATTTTAGTATAAGCCGCATTGGGACTTGCTGTTTTACTAGTATCTTTCCAATCATATCTAGTGATCCCTTTTTTTTTGGTTAAAACTAGTAATCCTATTTTGACTTAATGTCTATGAAGATACTTGCTTGGGTTTGAATTTGCTTGATATTATTTATCATCAGGTTTGATAGTTGTTATGTCTCCTCAGAGAGGGAACTAGAATTCCTTGAGCACACTCAACCTCTAAGTTTTTCGATTAAGAATTCTCCACAGGTACAAACTTACAGTGACATTAATTTATAGAATTCTTCCACCTAGTTTCATACTTCAAATGAATGTGTTATTCCTAGATAAAAAATTTTAAAATATTAAAACTATCATCTATCTGGATAGGAACGATTTCTAATCAATAATAAAGATAAATATTAACTGGAGCAAATACATTTAAAATCCACAATAGTATTCTTTGGAGGATGGAAGGGAGAGTTTAGTTATGGGTTTGGATTAACATATATAAGATTTTGGGTTATTTTAATATTCTATTCACCAAACATTTCAAAGTTTTCTTTAGAATAAACTTTATAATTGTTTTTTCTGCTTAAATAAAAGTACTTTATCTATAAAAATTTGTAAAGGATGCATACCTTTACAAATATTCTATGCCACTGTATCCTCTGTAATATTTCTATATCAGCTTTGCAGTTTCAGTATCGACAATTTTTAATGCATGGAGATAGTTTCATTCGAAAATTTTGAGCTACACACACTGGAATATGACTTTTTGTCTTCTTTTCGAACTCATTCCTCTACTGTTTTCTGTTTCTCTGTTTCTTGGAAATAGCATCTACTTATAATATATGAATATATTCGTAAGATTAAAGTTAATGAGTTATATCTCTTTGCAGTACTTGTTTCTTCTTCTTGCTCCACAGACGAAACAGTGGTAGCAGATTCTGATGAGGAACATGAAGCCGCTACATCAGTTAATGCAAATGCTTCTACCAGTAAGGTTGGATCCCAGAGTTGTGTAAACAGAGAAGAAATTTCCATGGAAGCCCCTAACTATGTGAGCAAGGCGGAAGTATCCACATATCATGGTGCTACTAGATTAGAGGATGGCCAGGTGACCTTTAGAGATGATAATGGTTGTTTGACAGCAAGAAGAGACAAGGCTGAGGAGTCTGAATATGGAAATTCTGATATTGTTTATAGCCAAGTTTTAATTGTTAGAGATGTAAATTTACCTTCCACCACTAACTTTATAACAGACAAAAGAGTTACAAACTACAAGCGCTTTCGCAAGGTAATGACTTTTATATTCATGCAACCTTAGGTTTCATTTTCCTATTATGTCATTATTTTATGTTGGCTAATTGTTCTGACTTTTGTGTGAATAAAAATGTTGAGACATAGACACTCTGCCCTGTTCCTTCTATTTTTCTTTTGGATCTGACTGTGGAAATGAGGTTTTTTTTTTTTTTTTTTGTCACTGATTTCTCATGTAAGCACATGTAGTTTGTCTGCTAGGAATTCCTTGCCAAGTACATATAACTTGGAAAATCAGGGTTCATTTTGGCTGCTAATTCCCCTCATGCTATGTGGTTGGAATATTAAATGCCCCAAGTCTTTTTGTTTCTTTGTTTATTTTTAACTTATATTTGAAGATCTATATATATAGGCAAGCATTCAGTCAGGAAATAGCTTCGACAATCTTGTTCCATTTTCGAAGTATCCTTACAAGTGAGATCCTGATTTCAGAGCTCTATTTGAATTTCACAATATGTTTACTCGTTTGGATATTCTTGTAATGTATTTGTTTTGTGTGTGTGTGTCTGTGTGTGCATGGTTGATGTGTTTCCTTTTCTGGATCCTAGAAATAATGAATTTGGGAGTGAGGAGTTGGCTGAGTCTGTTAAGGAGGAGAAAAAGAGAAAGAAAATGGAAGCTATTGCAGAGGACCTGTTTAACAATGAAAAGGTCAGGATTGTGACGGTTTTTTTCTCTCCTGGATTTGATTTGATGATATATCCCTAGTAACCTAGTATCCAATTTAATAATGTAGGGAAGACGGCGTGGCTCTGGTTCTCTTCGTGGACGTCGTGCTCGGGGTTGACAAAGGTGAAGCATTAGTTGATTCCTTTTTCTATCATTAGTATGCTCCTCTGTGTACAAAGAGACACATAAGTTGAAAGAGTTGCGTCATTGCACGAAGGCTTTATAGTAGTTGGGACGTTTCCCTTATCCAGTATATTAGCGTTATAAAACTGAAAGCAGCATCCATGGAGAGGTAGTGAAAACATCTTTTTGTTAAGATAACTAAGGTGTGAATGTAAAAGCTTTATGCAACACATCAAGTTCTTCAACAACAGCTAAAACAAGAAGGGAATGTCCTTCACCTGGCCTTTAAACACTATTTCTTTCTTTGTTTCAGTATTTGTAATCACTAAATTTTGTTTATTCATGTATTCATTTTCCTTTGATTAAGAAACTGATTGATTCTATTCCACGGATGAAAATAATTTGTATCGTGGATTTTATTTGACTAGGAAGTCAATTGGGTTGCCAACAAAAATCCCTTGCTTGGATTAGCTTTTGCCTACTCTTCCTTGGTTGATCGAGACTCCCAAATCTAACCCTGAACCCAACCTCAAGTGTGAGAGTGAACCAATCTCAATTAATTATAAGCAAGCTTGTTCAATTGAAAAGATTGATTTTAAATACAATTTTAGAATTCATTTAGTGTATGTTCACAAACTAACTTTGCATTGTTCATTTATAAAAATATTTTAAAATAAATTAATAATGTTATAACTTTTTTTTTTTTAATTAGTACTTGCGTTGTTTTTCCTTTTAAGACTTGTTTGTTTAAATTCGTTTAATTAGTTTAAATGAAATGGTCGAACTCGAATCTGGATCTTGAATTCAACCGAACATTAATCGAGTCAAAACAGCATTTTAAAAACTTTAACCAAACACGAATCGAGCCTAAACAACATTATAGGCTCAGGTTGTTCACAGCGCTAAACCTAAGCTTCACCGAATGTTTTGGGGACCAAATTGACCAAAAAAGTAAATAAAAGGCTTTTCCAACTATATTAGCTTATACAACAATATGTTATATAGTATATGCTTATTACATTAGAAAAAAAGCTTTTAACATTTGATTTGTACCTAAAAAGCATCTGTATTATATATATATATATATATATATATATTGTATCCATGTAAGTCCTAAACTCTTTATCTACAATGAAAAATTAAGAATCATATTATATCACAGGCACAAAAAATGCTGACATTAAGTCTGGTAACCGTCAATTAATTTTTTTTTACGGTTTATGGGCTTGTATGAGCACAATAAATAAATAGAGTTTTTTTGAAAACAAATCAAGCTTCTTTAGATGCCATAAATATATAAACTGACATAGTTTAAGAAATTTTTTTATTATTTAAGCCTAAATAGAATGATGAAGAAGAACATAAAGTTATGGCGGATACTTTTTTTTTTTTACTTATTAAAGTGTCACTAGAAAAAGCAAAAAAAAAAAGGTGAAAAACAATATCATAGCATAATTAATTTAAAGGGGATAAATAATTAAAACATAACACTAATTATAACACAATTAGTTCATTAAAAAGGTAAATCATGCATTTTATCATTTAAAATAATAACAAACTTTTGTGTATATAACTCTTTAAATTTTATTTGCTTCTGTATTCAAACCAAACCACACCACCCCACCCCACCCCTTTTCTTTTGTTAACTGAAAACAAGGAGCAACTAGCCAAAATGCCCACCAAATGAAACCTAGGGCATCCTATTTTATTGCAATAGCACCCTAACATGTGCAGCTGGGATTAAAAATATTCAACTCATACAAACACAAGAAGTAAAAAAAATTAAGTAGACCTAAACAGGCAACCACCAATGACTCCATCATTATGATACTGCTAAATGCCCCAGTTCCCCATCACCTCAAAAAGAGACCCTACCACAACAATCTGAAACCATATAAAATCACCCCATATCAAAACATACCTAAAAATGACCTAATTAAAAACTCAAAATCAAGGTATCACTGCAACCGACAAAACAGCAAAAACAAAAGGATAAAACAAAAAACTAAAACAAAGTATCTGGCAGCAGCCTGAACATTAAATAGAAGAAGTGCAAAACCAAATCAGAATGAACAAAAGAGATACCTTTTTTTTTTCCTTTAAAGTCTTAAGAAACAATAAAACACATGGCTGAAAAATTGTAATTCTTGACATATCGCATGCACACTGTAAGGAGCCACAAGATCATCACAATATATCCACCGTTTTCTCATCATCATCATCATCATCAGAGAGAGAGAGAGAGAGAGCAAACACATCATCAACAACAGGGAATGAATTCAAGGAAGAGCCAAGAACCAGACATAGAGGCAAAACCCACAATAGAGCGGTAGAGACTTCACAATCACCTTAACAATTCATACACCTCCTTCAACAGGTCAGCTTCATTTAAATTAAATAAACATAGATATAAGAAATTGACTCAAAACAAGTTAGCTTAGATGCTAACTAAGCCTTATACCATAAATCATCCCTTCACGGAACTCCAATAAACAACCATTCCCTAGCATGAAAACTGTAGTATCCAACCAGCATAAAGTCCCACTAGTCAGGTGAGGTGTTGAATCAATTCCGAAGTACAACCAAATATTAAGGAGACTGTTATTTATAACATATTTTATAATTGGATATACAACAAAACTAGAAACAACATATGTGAACTGAGGTATTGGCTTTTATTTTTAAAGGGAGATGTTAACTGATGCCTATTGGCACTGATAAAGAGATTTAGAAATCAAGATTAAATCAAGTGCACCACCAAACATACCAACAAAGTAACACTGTCTTTTGTTTCATATGCCAGATAATGTTATGCTACAGAACTGCAGATGACAGTAGATGATGGACAGTACAAATCATTAGCAGTAGCACTCAATCAAATGAACAACATACGAAAACAAACAACCTCAAATGTTTGTATGATCATAGAACAAAAACTACAGATAAAGAGATTATCACTACACAATCAAATAAAGATAAGGCCAATAAGCAAGTATTAATAATCTTAAAAGATGAAAGAGAGGATTTATTTCTAACATTATCACATACAAAGAAAGGAAAAACAATCTATTACAAAACATACACACAATAAAACTCATGATATCATTACTATGTTTTTTCCACACAATTCCAATAATCGATGCATCAATTCCTAAGACAATTCCTTATCCTTTTTCATTTGGGTTTGCATCCCAGGATGCGGAGGATCGCAATTTAACAGAAACATCAGAAGAAAGCACACAGCAAATAGCATCGAAAGTATTACAATAGTATTTGGATTACATATCATGAAAAGAGTTAATACAAGCATAAACATGAGTTTGCGAAATACACAACAACCAATCCATGAATTATTGTTATTATATTATGTGATCAAAGGGCTTCCTTAACGCTAACCGCAGGAATCTTTACATACCCTATCTTCTTAGGGCTAAATTCTTCATCGCTCTCATCATCCTCCAAACAAGCGCGATGATACTCCAAGCGGGCAGAGAAGAGTGTCCACACCAAGTACATGGTGGCGGCAGTGAGAGCGCCACAGCCGACGCCGAAGAGGAGAGCGACGACCACGCTGAGAATGTCCCTGCCGCGTTGACGGAGAGAGCTAAAGTCGTAGGACAGCCTGGGATCGGACGGCATGGGATTCAATTGGCGTATTTCCGTGAAGACGGTTACGAATCCGGAGGAGGCTGAGGAGGAAGGGTCGTTAGGGTTTTGGAAAGAGAAGGAATAGGAGGAGACGAGGAAGGTCTTGCAGGGTCGTGCTGCGGCTGAGATTGAGAGGAGGCCCACCGCCAGGATTGTCATCGCAACCAGAGACGCAGTCCACCTCCCCATTTTTTCTCACTGGAATTTCGTTTCTCGATTTCTTCTCCTCAGTGATTACAATTCCATACCACACATCGCCACTGCAGATTTTATAAACCTTTTCTTCCAAAAATTTTCTTTTCTTTTCTTTTGGAATAATTACACCTTTAGTCCTTATAGTATCACAAAATGTTCAATCTGGACCTAAACTTTATTTTTCAACGACAGTGTCCACGCCGTTAAGACAACATATGACAAATAATAAGAAAATTTAGGGACGTCAATTTCACCCGATTTCCAAAAAAAAAATAAAAAAGGGAAGAAAAGGAGGAGAAATAAATTTCCCCGCAAGGATGGGAAATATAAGCATTATCTTATCCTATCTTGATATATATACACTCTTGTTTCAAATTGAATTTTTATTTTAATTTAAAAATAATATCCACTTTTTCAAAATATTGCTATTATCGAAATAGTAGTAGGTTTTTCTAACTTTTATAATTTTAATTCATAAATAATTAAAATCTATAAATTACTCAATATTGATAGAATTAAGAAAAAAAATATTGAATGAAATTCGTGCACGTATAACCCTTTTTACATATTATATAAATCTTAATTATATTTTTAGTGAAAAATAATTTTAACGAAAGTCAATTGTTTTTATTAGAACTTTTATTTATAAATTGAATAAAATTTTATTAATAAATAATAAATATATTTAAAATGATAAATAAAAATTAAAACGAGTAAATATATAAAAAGGGGAGGCGACGTTGACGGTGAGGGAAGCCACGTGGTCCTAGAGCAACGGAATGCTTAGTGTGTAAGGAAAATGGGAATGAGTGATGAAATGGGGAAAGGATTAGCAGAGGAGAAACGGGAATGGGTGAAGAAATAGGGAAAGGAGTAGAAGAGGAAAATGGGAATGAGCGAAGAATTCGATCGTTGAAAATGGGAGTTTTGTCCAACAGGATTTCCAGAGAAGAGTTAAAGCCTGGAGATCACATCTACTCGTGGAGGCAGGCCTACATCTATGCGCATCACGGTTCGATTTTAACTAACTTAACTGCCTGCATTTCCTTTTCGACAAAGATCCTCTTGCATTCAAGTTCTCAACATATGTATGTAGTTATTGCTTGATTTGACTCTGATCTAATTACTTTTGCCCTGTTGAGTTGTTTCTGTGTCTGGGTGAGTGTTTGATCAAATATCAGAATCAGAAATTAATAAACTTCATTGCTTAAGCGTTATATATTCTTATCGGATTTTATACATGTCCAACTAAATCGTGCTAAAAGTCATAGCGTGAATCGATTTGGGAAGGAAGCATCATCTTAGGAGAGGGATAAAGCAAGGCCATTTAATCTGTCTTATGTGGAAAACAGATAGAGAACGGAGAATAAAATATCTGCCCTGCAAAACTGATCCATTGCAACTTGCAAGAATGATCAGCTTACTGGAAAAGCAAGGCCATTTTCGTGTGAGGCTGGGTGGACACGAGCTGTGTGCCTCCTCCCTTAATCTATTAGATTAGATAAGATAGTATTTTTTTTGGTTGTGATTTGTTTTCATTGTTATTTGTCATTTGTTGACGATATGGAATTTGAGCTTCATCCTATGATAAGACATTTAACCAAAGATAAATTGATAATGGTCGGACAGACTCGACTTGAACATAGGGCCTCAAAAGCCTTCCAAATTAAGCAATTTGGGATAATAATACGTGAGATTGATTGAGAGATGCATGTGTTTCAAGATAGAAGAAAACATAAGCTAGATGATTACTTACTAGATGCAAGTGAATAGAACACCTGTTACTATGATCTTCTGTAGCAGTTTTCGAAGAGTGTTCAATTTCAAATCTCAGTGAACCAAATGACCAAAAAGGTGAAAACCTTTTTTCAAATGTAATGCTGCAGAGGTAAGTTTGATTCATTTCCTCCTCTAAATTGTAAATATCATATAGATGCTTAACCATTTCATCTTAAAAGAATCCCATCCCACGATCAAGTTTTGGCTCTCTATCCTCCACTTTGTGCCTTAATCCAAAAAAATCAGTGTAGAGACAAAGGAAGAGAGTGGGAAAGAGGAAGATAGGGACAGAGGGTTGACAGAATCATGCAACCTGTTTCTTCTTTCCTCAGCTTTAGTATGTAGGACCATGTGTGGGAAAAATTTTGGCTTATGTAGATATTTCTTTTGGGTAGTTTACTTTTTCGTAGATGTATGCATGTGGGCATTTTGTACTTTGATTCTCAAATTACAATGCCTAATTGGGTGTTAATCACAATTTTGATTAATTAAGACTTGCATCGAGATGTGATCATTCAGTAACTTCCAGCTTAATAATCTACTTTTATCCCAGTCACATGTCCCTTCAATTATCGTTAATGATTTTTCAATTTTTATGAAGTTTATTAGCTTATATGTTAGATTATAGGACCAACATATATGTAATGGTTGACCAATTGCATTTAATTAATACCAAATGGCTTAGGATGAAAATTAAACAACTTAAGCTTTACATGATTCTGCACTCCTAATCACAAACTCATCAACCTTTGTGCCATGATATCAGGGATATATGTAGGTGAGGGAAAGGTGATCCACTTCACTCAAGGAGGTGGGCGAGAAATCAGCACTGGAATTGTATTAGATGGTATCATTTTCAGGTCATCTCCCTCCCGACGTTCACCTAGGTCTTGCCTTGTATGTGGTGATGATCAATCAAGGCTTGATGGTGTCATCTCTTCCTGCTTAGACTGCTTCCTAGATGATGGCGATTTGTACCTATTCCAATATGATGTTTCACTCGCTTTCTTTCTTGCCAAAGCTAGGGGAGGAACCTGTACTATGGCTGCTTCTGATTCATCAGAAGATGTTCTTCATCGTGCGTTCTTTCTTCTTCGGAATGGCTTTGGTGTCTACCACATTTTCAAGAACAACTGTGAAGACTTTGCACTCTATTGCAAAACCGGTCTACTAGTGACGACAAGCATTAGTGTGGGTCGAAGTGGGCAGGCGACATCATTCTTAGCTGCTGCTAGTGCCATTGTTTCTTCACCACTACGATATTTGACAACTAGCTTTAGCGGCCTGGCCGTTGTAGGTTTTGGAATGTATTGTTTTAGCCGGTTGGTTTCAGACATCGGGGTTCGACGTGATGTAGAAAAAGTTCCTGTCGAAAGGCTTGTGGGGGTTGTTTCCGATTCTGGAGTACAGAACTAGTATTTTCATAGCTGGATACGTAGTTATTAATATTGTATTATACATTATGCAATACAATATATATAAAAAATTATATGAATGGATATGTTGAATTGTATTTGTTCAAATATTAAAAGTATATCATACATAAGTGATATGTACGGTGTAATGATATACATAAAAATTCGTTTTATTTATTTATTTTATTTTGAATTAGTAAAAATTTATTTTATTTGGAGTTAGAATGTGAAATACCTTTTTTTTTATAGATTTTAATTTTAAGATTTGGATTTTAGACAAAAAGAATATTGAAAAAATTTCAAATTCACCTTTTTTACTTTGATATGTTAAATATTTTTTAACCTTTAATTAAATTAACATGAAAATGTTTATCTTATTTGAAATTATATATTATTAAGATGCACATTAAGAGTTTAAATTAAAAATTACATCATCTTTTCAATATATACCATATAATCCTTAACTAATTATATTAATAAATATAATCCTTGATTCTATTAATTTCCACCCTCGATGGACGGGTTGCCAATGCTCAAAAAATTAATAAATATAATTTTTAATTACTTTATTTTACATACATACTAATCAATTTTAAAAGTTTTCATTGTATCTTATAATTTGATATTCAAAAATAAGATTTTGATATACGATATGTATCTTAATTTAACAACTATGATTGGATCTTAATAACTAATAATTTTCCTGTTGGGAAATTCTCATTATTTTTGGTACATTACCCTTATCGGTAATTCTTTCTAAATTTTTTCAACAAGTTCAGCAACATCTCTTTTTTTAAAAGAAAAATTTTTCATTGAGAATTTGCGAGTTTAACTATTTTAATTTGTTTAGATTTTGAATGAAATTATTATAAATGCTTCATAATAGAAAATAAAAAACGAAAAAGAATTCCCAGATCATCTTACACAATAATTATTTTGATATCTATTTTAAAATAATATGTTACTATGCTCATGACTTTTGAAAGATATAAATAGTTAAAGTTTATATATGTAACTTTCATAAAAATTAAATTTTATTTTACTAATATTATATTATTTTAAATACTAATGTTTATTATGATATAAGTACTCATATCTTGAACGTTTGCTACCAGAAAAGTAAATAATATTCCTTATAATGTTTAGCGAAAATACTAATGGAGGGTCCATTTATTTTGACATAAAATAATTTTAAAAAAAAATTTGCATGACTTACACTTATTTTGAAGATTGAAAATGTATTCCAAATACAAAACATTTTACAGGTTAATGGGAAAAAGTCTTGTTAACCACATAAAAAGTTGTATGTTCTCGAAGGGCTTAAGACATTTTCCAAAGAACCAAAGAAAAAATTTATTATTTAGGATAATATTTGTAGGATGATTAATTATACTTTCATAGTAATTTTTATTATTTATGATAAATATTTGTAAGATGATTAATTATTAGGGTGAAATGTTTTTATCATGGACGATTATTAATTTTGATTTATGCATATGTGTTTAGTTATTTTATTATTATATACCATAATTTTTAGTATTAAAAATTAGATTTTGAATGTCTTGCATAATTGGTGAATATTGATATTTTTAAGCTTATAAAAATGTTATAGAATTGAGTATTTAAAATTTAAGATTATATTTGATGAATTGACAGTTAAGTCACTAAAATGTATGGTCTTGTTAACGAGATACAATTAAATTCTTTTAAGGACTTAAAATAATTATGTATAATTTGTACTAGTTAATAAATAAAAAAACAAAATCTTTTATTTCTTTTCCCACGTTTCTCTCTCCCTCGTTTTCGTGTTTTGAGGATCTCACATTTCCACAGTGCCATTAGCCTTGAAATTGCTTCAGATGTGGGTATATTTGAAAGCCTAGGCCACATTGTGTTGACATTTTAATAACAATGAAACTCATTTGATCTTTCAAAAATAGAAACAAAAATTTAAATATGTTTTTGTAAGCTGTAATTCTGTTTGATCATGCCATTGGGTTTGAACAGGACTCTCAACCTCTTTTTGTGAAGGGCATCCACAACCCATGCCGCGTTGTGTAGACATTTTAAGAACAATGAAATTCATTTGATCTTTTCAAAAAAAAAAACACACACACACACAAAACCAGATCTGTTTTTGTAAGCTGTAAATCTGTTTGATTATGTCACTAGGTTTGAATAGGGAGTGTCAAACTTGTTTTTGACAAGGGCATCCGTAACAATTGAATGGCAGTTTTTTTGTAATGTCCCTCTCAAAACAATACATCGTCTTTTGTAAAAAAAAAAAAAAGTTAAATTTTTAGTTCTTAATAAGAATCCATGATAGGAATTTGTAATTGTTGAGACGTAGAGTGTCATGGTTTACACCAATCCCCATAAGATATAATTTGCTTAGATTTGTTGACTTTACGATTTTGTTCCAAAAAAAGCATCTCACTAATTAAAGGTGTTGTAAATCCTTAAATATCTAGTATCACTCTAGCACACACAACTGATATAGGATTTATGGCTCTACCATGATATCTTCCCTTGACTTCTCTCTAAGAGCTTTTTTTTTATGTGGGATTTATGGCTCCACACATTAAGAGCATATGATGTACGATTCACATGATTTCCTATTGAGATCGTGACATCCTCCTCCACTTCAATAAAGGCTCACTGTCTTTAGTGGTGCATTGTTAGTACACCTAAAGTCTACTTTTGTAACATCTCGTACCCTTGTATAAGAGTCAATATGATCTCATCGATGAGATAGAGGGTTGATGGATGTAAATTTAAGTGTAAAAGAGCGATGATAGGCGAAAAGAATATTTTAGAATAAAATAATCCGTAGACAAGGATATGATAATTAAATAATAATAGTTTACCGAAGATGAATTAACAAGATAAAAAGGCAATTCTGAAGTGAATAGGGACAAAGTGAGACATTTTGGGTTCTGAAGTGACAAGTTGAAAATTTTAGAATAAAATAATATTTTATTAATAAAATAATATGAAAATATTAATATTTTATCTGTGATCGAAGTTAGTTGTGAAGAAGAAGTATATACTAATCTAAGTGGAGGAGAAGAAGTAAGAATGAATTTTGAAGAAAAACGACATTAATGGACTCACGCGTCTTTATTAAATAGAGTACGAATGGGTAAGTATATATTTAAATATTATAGTGACACCTTGATTAGGTGCAAATCTTATAATATATTTGTAAACATGTAAAGAAAGGAAAATAGAAGAAAATTGAAGTTTCAAACATGTTGGAAGGATCGAATTATAAAGATGAAAAGTTCGGAGGGTCACACGATAAATAAAGAAAAGTTTGAAGACTTAAGTGTAATTTATAATATTTGAAGTTAAAATGGATATTTACTAACCAAGGAAGGTTAAATTATGAGGAGTATGAGATATAGATGTAAAAGTTACTATTACATGCAAACTATAGTGTGCCAAAAAGGAGAACTTAGTAGGGAACATGTGAGGATCCCACCATGTGAAGAAAAAGGAAAAGATAAATTTAAAGATTATTTGCATGTAATTTGATTGGTGCATTTGGTGGCAAAATGAGGAAAGTGAAATGTGAGTTGCATGAGACTTGATTGGTTGGATAAATGGCCAAATAAAATATAAAGGAAAGTTGTGCATGAAATGTAATTGGAAGAAATGGGTGGCAAAGGAAATAAAAATAAAAGTAAGAAATGAAGTGGCAAATGGAAGGCAATTAAGATAGATTTTAGACCAATGAGCAAAAGAGATAATGTGTGCATGAAATGTGAGTGGAGATTGAGTTGGTCCAATGAGAATAAGGAACAAATAAAGGAATAAAAAGGAAAATAATAGAATAAAGAAACCAAGAAAATAAAAGTGAAAAAGATGTTGAAAATGAATGTGACGGGTGGAAAAACTTTAAAGGCATTGCCTTATACTTTTACCACATAAAAGAGAGAAGAAACAAACCACCAAGACATGCAACATTGGGCAATCCGATCATGAGAGAGAATAAAGAGAAAAGGGAGGAAAATGAGGCAAAAGGCAAGTGATCTTGGGCAATCCACCCATGTAAGCACCAAAGTGGAGAAAACTAAAGAAATTTTCAAGGCTCGGCCTTGAGAGATCCGTCCACTACCAAGGAGAAAAGAGAAAGGAGAGGAGAGAAAGAAAGGGGGAAAGAAAGAAAGGAAGAAAGGAAGAAGAAGAAAAATGAAAGGAAAGATCGGTTTGGTGAACCCGAGACAAGTAAGGTAAGGAGATTTCCTTTTTTCTTGAAATGCATGCTTAGTAAATCAATTGTAATGTGTGATTTGTTTGTG
>NW_018397273.1:976525-976782 GCF_002168275.2 Theobroma umbraticum
CTACAAGGATTCAAGGGACCCGAGGCATGCATGTAGGTAGATCTTGGAATACATGGTGATTTTGAGCTAAATAAGCAATGTGTAAGTGCTTTAGTCTTGAAATTTCAAGTGAACAGGGAAAATGATATGTATGTTGATTGCCTATGTTTGTGGCAACAATGGTGACTATGGCTCTGAGGAAATGGTGAACTATATGTGTGGAACTCAAGCTAAAACTGAAAGGTAAGCATGTAATGTGGTTGCATGGTGTTGTGTTG
>NW_018397273.1:976792-989279 GCF_002168275.2 Theobroma umbraticum
TTTGATAGACTATCGATTGTATGTTAAATGATTGTAAGTAGGGGTTAAGGAAACTATGAGATTAGGTTACGAAATTATTGATTGATGTGCTACCATGCATGTGAATAAATTAAGTGTATTGAGTTTATATCATTGATAAGAAGTGTATAAGTAAAGAAAGTGTGCTGTGGTGGCATACCGGAGGAGGTAACGGGTAACCGGCGAGTGGAATTAGCTAGATATGTGCCCGAATCAATAGCGATGTAGCGTCCCGCAATTGTGAGGTGAGTAGAGGGTGCCTATTTTAAAAATCTCTGTGCTATATATAATGATTTACGCTAGTAAGTATTGATGGTTTTCCTAAGTGCAATTGTGGATAGCATGAGCTGTTAGCCTTGTTAGGCAATTTCAAATGGATTTACAACGATTTATATATTGCTATTGTGGAAAGCATGAGTTGGTAGAAACTATAGAAAGTTTGTGGATGCAAATCGTTTTGAAAGGAGTTTTGGATATAATTATAGATAAACCTTATATGTAAAGAGTTTTAGAAATCGGGAAACAAGCCTTTCACGATGTTTGTATCAAAATCTGTGCCTTGTGTTTTTGTGTGATATGCATAGCTAAATGCATTTGCAAAATGATTTGAAATGCAAGTTTTGAGCTTTGGTTTTATTCCGATCTTCGTACAAGTGATTACACCATGCCATGTAACTTGAAAAGTAATTTCAAAGGGGCTATCAAACCTTGATTTGAAAGGATTAAAAAGAAAAGCCTTGTAAAGCTCGATTTGGTTTTAAAAAATGGTTTTGATAAACAGAGAGCTTCGAGAGCAAGCTGGCTGTCACTTCGGTTAAGTGTGACCCTTGTGCACAAGTGAGTTATACCTAAAGAACCTTTGGGTCTTTGACAGGCTGTTAGACATGGCTGGGGCCATAGTCTGTGATTTACGTGGCAAGGCCACGGGTTGTTATATGTGGCTAGGCCACCAATGATATTCATGATCCCATGATTTCTTCGATATAGGCTAACATCGTCGAGATTACCATGGCTGTGGGGATCCGATGGAGCAGAGCTCCCGGATGTTATTACGTGAAAATGGGTCCACGGGTGATTGCGATTCTTACCTACTCAAGAGCCTTATGAGTTTTCGATGCATACTCTTTTGCATGGTGAAGAGTTGAGATTTCTTTGCAGCTCCCTTGGTTTGAATAAAAACTTTCAGTGCTTATTTGACAAACATGATATGTTTTACGTGGCCGTACACTTGATTTCTTTACATGCCACATATTTTGGGAGCATGCATACCTTATATTGTTATTTATATTTGTATGGCAAGCAATGTTTTTGATATTTGAACTCGATTTTGTAACATTGTTTCGACACCGTTTTGCCAAGTGAAAATATTGTATTATGATTTACGTCATTATTTTTACAAGGCACAAATATCTTACTTATGATTTGGTATTTTAAGAATATGATTTGATATTTCAATTTTAATATTCAACTTATCTGCATTATGCTTATTTTCCATCTACGTCCTACTCACGGAGCCGATGATCACTGAGTCTGTGAGACTTACCCCCCTTCCATATTTCCCTTTTGCATATAGTGATCAGCCTAACATGCATTCATCCACAATTTTAATCCACCACGAATAGGTAAAGGCATCTCATAGCACTTTATTCCGAGTCGCTTTGCTGTTAGAGGTCAAGTCGTCATAATGTAAATTGTTATGAAATTAGACAATTGTGTCAATGCAAATGTACATTTGGAGATTATAAGTTTTGATGTATTATCTTTTACGATTATGTGGAATAAAAGTTTATTCAATTTATAAAGATCATTGTTCAATTCTCTTTACAAAAAGTTTAATGGATCGAAATAATTTTATAGATTGATGGTATGAATATGAGGTAACGACTAATGTTTTAAGTAAGGCTTGTTCGGGACTTAGTGGGTTTTCCCGCGAGACTCAGACACCGGTAGTGATCGAGAGAAGAGGTCGTTATAGCTTTAATATCAATTGTCACAGGCTATGCCCCTTAGCTTAAGTTCGCGATAGCCTATGTGTTGCTTGGTGATGATGGTGGCTATCGTAGCTTGATTTCGAGTTGCATTTGTTGGGTTTGCATGGAACGGCTTTAGGTTGCTGAAGAGAAATAATAGATGTACTTTCATCCATTTGGGTGGATTAATCTTGTGAAATACTAGATATACCTGCTACAAGATTGATCACCCAAGTGGATGAAGGTACATCTAATGTTTCACATCAGCAACCGAAGCCGTTCCATGCAAATACAAGTTAAATTCAAGCCACCAGAGCCACCACCAAAACCAAGCCACCATCACAGGGTTGAGTTGAGGAGATTCTTGCAAAAGGACCACATTTGTCACAACCCAAAACTCGAGGGTTTGTGATTGGCACACAAGCTAGGCTAGCAGAGCCCACGAGGCCCCAGCAAGCGTCAGAGCTCAAATCACACAACACATAGCCAAGGGAATTAATAGTCAAATATTTGAAATAAAATTCAAATACATTACATCATCCTTGGCTCATAGTCCACACAAATATTCCTAAAGCCATACATTGACTGTCATAGCGAGTTCGTATCATAAAACCCTTATACATATGTAAACGACATCATCGTGCTTACACATATCCCAAATATACATGGTTGGGAAACCATAACTACTAGCGGAAGCTAATATAATTGAAACTTAGTGGAGTGACCAATGGGATGGAAACCTATTAGATGCCATATGTGTGTCCATCCATCGACAATAATAGCCATACAATCTCATAGCTTTACTTATTTGCGCATGGTACAACAGAGGAGTGAGTCATCTAATACTTAGTGAGGGGATACTATCACAACATAATATTTTTCATATAAAATATATTTAGGTTTATCTAGCGATAAGACTTTCATATTCAAACATCTTTAATTCAAAGGTGTGCGGATCATCCTAATATCTGACGTGCACAATTCATCATATCAAGTCTTGTTAGATCACATCTCAATGACGTATCACATCCATAGTTTCTTAATTCTATGTCCTCACATCAAATCAATTGATTCAAAGCTTATCTTAAAAGTCGTTATCATCAAACTAGGCTTCATAGGCATACCTTGCTTGTCGAGCACAAGCTCAAATCCCATTTACAAATAATTTCTTATTACAAAGCATTTCATCAAATATCATTCATAGTGGTCACCACATATTCATATTTCAAATCAGATCAAGCCATACCCAATGCATGTTATCATAGTCAAACGAAATCAAATGAGTGGTCCTACCTTGGATGTAGTCAAATCATGCTCGATGGCCAACCAACGAAGAATCAAATCACACTCAGGGCAAAGCCATTGGTAGAAAAATAGATCAAGCTTGTGTCGTAGCAATGTGCATAGAGCAAATCATCTATCGGAGTAATCTCCCAACGGTTGGCATCACTCTGAGTAATCTCAATGGATGGCATCAAATCACTACAGGTGGGAATCACAGGAGGGATTAACACCATCATCCTTACTTACCACTATCCCTGTAGGCACACAAAGGCATAGGGCATGGAACTTCACTTAGCCTCAAGTCAAATCAATGTTCCAAATTCATCAATCGGACGAAACACAAATCCATAAATCAGACCATTGTGCCTTTGGCATTCCATATGTCTATATCAAATCATATTCAAATTCAATGAGCTTCAGTCATCTCTGAGCTTGGTATACTTCTAAGTGCCTTCAAATATCTAAGGCATCATCAAACGAAACATAATAAATCTATATTAACCTCATATGGGTATTTATCATATTCAATCCTATCAGTCACGGCTTAACGACCTTATGCATATCCTCAAATCAACCACAAACACATGGGAATTCATGCATAGATCATATGCACAAGAAATCATGGCCCTTCGTCCTCACATAATTAATATCACCAAATGATTGTGCCATTAACCCATATACATATTGAGCCATATTCCTACTTGGTAGCCTATTCATCATAATTCGCAACAGTCCATAATCCATAATTCATATTGCGCCATGTGTAGGCCGCTTTCTCTAGGTCCTACATAGCATGGGTTCCAACATAATGCCACCTGGTGACTCACCACAAATCACAAAAATGTAAATTTCCTATCTCAAACAACTAATTAGCCTAGGCATCCTTATCTAGGCATACAATCATGTTTGTTCTCTAGCATAGGCACATACCTAATAGGCAAACATATATATACATGCACACATTCACACACATATGCATACACACACACATATATAGTTATATGTACATATCAATTCTCTAGCCTAGGCATCCTCATCTAGGCATACATCCAACATTTAAGTACCATGGCAATGCATACATTATGCAAGATACATCACATGCATTTAATTAAATCCCATTCACCTTGATCATCGGAGGTATGGCCACAATCCAGCTTAACTTTTAGCCTTCAGTCGTCCTCCAGCTCACAAACAGATCAATAGCCTCCATTCTCCTCTTGAACAAATCAAAACATCACAAAAATGTTTATTTCCTAGCTTTCGAAAATATCATAACTTTTTAAAAGTACCCAAATTCAATATGCATGCTTATTTTTCCAACAAATGAGCTAAATCCTTACCTTAAAAGCTATGTTCCCCAAATCTATGCTCCAAATCTCTAATAAACTCAAGAGGAGAAAGTTTGACCAAGTCTGAAAATATTTAGATCCAAGGTTATTAACTGATTAAATAAAAAATCAATTAGTAAAAACATGTAACCTTACCTTTGAATCGATTTTCCAAGCTTGGATCTAGCTCAAATAGGCTCCAAATGCCATTTGGGGGCTTAGGGTTTCATATGGGGTAGAGAAAGAAAGAGAAAAAAAAGAGGAAAAGGGTTTTTGTGCATGGGCTAACACCTAGATCACTTTTTATTTTTGCCTTTCCTCAGTAATGTATCGATACATTTAGCAATGTATCGATATATTTTAGGCAGAATGGTCTTGGGTGCTCTCTGCTTCAAATGTATTGATACATGTTAATCAAAATTCCAAATCCATTGATATATCCTTAAATGTATCAATAGAATTTCTCTAGAACACCCCATATTGTTCTTCTTGCCAAGAATGTATTGATACATGAAGGGATGCATCGATACATTTTCTTCTGTAGGTAGTTTTAAGTCTTTCTAACTTCCAAAATTCCAACTTAACACCCTAAATTCATTCCCTGTTAATCTCATACCTCTAATAACTGATATAATTCAAATCCTCATACATATATTCTCAAATATACATCAAATTAATTTAAATCCTCAAGCTATAGGATTAATTCATCATTTTATCGATATTTGCCTTAATGTCGTATTTAGCTGTCAAAGTGCCAAACATATGCACAATTCCATTGAAAACTCTCCTTTATACCAATATTCATTGTCATACACCTATAAGTGTAGTCATATTCACAAAAGTTCAATTTAGATCATCAATTGGCTTAGCTATTTCATCATATTATTAGAATCCTCAATGTACATTGAAATTCAAAGTCTTTCTCTATAGACCACAATAGCTCTTATGCATTCTCCATAAGCATATACATCAAGTTTTCAAATTTACTCATCAAATCACTTGCCCAACATCAGAATTAGGCCATATAAAAAATTAAAGGTGTTACAACGTTAGTCTCTTAACGACCAGCACATGAGTACTTGGTTATAGGATGGTCTTGGAGCAAATGAAATCACTTGGGAAGAGAAACTGATTTTTGCACCTTCAAGAAAAACATTGAAGAATTTCAAGGCAACCGATCAATAAAGACATGGACAGATTGAGTTAGGGAAGATGTCATGAACCAACCTTTCTATAGGGTCATGATGAGGTAAAGTTGTTTAAAAGACTAAGTTGCCTTAAAAGGAAATGTCACCATTTCAAACAATGTAATGTTACTTGGTAACGTACTTATAAAAGCTTGTTAAGTCTTTTTGGGGATGTCACAACCCAAATCCAGGGCCATGATCGACATAAGGGCATCAAATGGAGTCGCCCTCTTAACCCATGCAAGCCTATTAGCAACCAAGCAAAGCAAATACTCAAAATTACCTCATGGGACTCATCACCATGGAACCTTATCTCAAACATGTATGAACTCGTTAAATCACATAGGATTAAATCATATTAGTTTGTAAGCTCACGTGCTCAAAATGCGAAAACAATACATATCAACTTAACAAGCATGGCCATCTTATGGTAAAAACAAAGTATAGCCATCTCATGGCAACTCTCAAAATACATGTCATAAAATGCAAGACATAAGCAAAATATTGTCCATAGTAGTCAGACATAATTGACTAACCTAAATAAGACTAGTGTACTCTGACTCAAAAACAAAAAGGCTGACACCTATTAGATGCCATATGATCACTTACAAAAGTCTAATTGAAGTGTTGGCTCTTCCCAAGGGACAGTGAGCCAATCAACTATTGATATGCAAAATAAGTGCATTTTACATGTGTGAGTTATAAATAACTACGTGAGCAACTACGAGGAAGGGGAACAAGCTAAATGGAGGAGTGTTTATCAAAGATATCTTTTAAAAATAATGCAAGCAATCCATTTCAAGAAGTAACAAAGTTGCCTTTCATCCAGATCAAACGTTCAAAGGTTTGGGAACCTTAATCTCAAGCCAAATCAAACATCCCAAAGTGCAAGTTATATGCCAAGAATGACCATATACCAAACAAAACTTCAACACCATTGAAAACCTTTGTAATAAAATCATAATTTGTTAAATGTTCAAGCATTTTCAAGAAAATGATTTATTAATATATGGTTTTAAAGCTTTTGTAAAAGATGTTAGGGAAAAATAAGGTGCAATTGAAAGAAAATGAAGTAATGTTGCTGTCTTTAGAAAATCCTTAAAGAAAGCGAATGGATTTTAAACTAACATAATTTGCATTGCATCAAGTAAATCAATTCTAAATACCATATACAAATGCCAAAAAACAAAAAAAATAACAACTTAAGCACCAAGATCGAAACCAACATTAATTTAAAGAAGCGGGGTTTAAATAAATACTAAATATAAAGTCCAAAGTTGAGACAATATCAATACCAAAGTCTAAGATCCAAAACAATTATCAAGCTTCAATTCCATAGTGTCACATATCATTTCAAATAGGCCGTGGAGCATTAGGTTGCATTGACAACCAAATCAAAGTATGTTGCAGCACCAAAGGGGTTAGATACATAATAGTCATTGACCATATATCAAAGGTGGCAAGATTGTATCAACTACCAAATAAAACCTAATCAAAGGGGTAAGACTCTATCAATTACCCAATTAAAACTAAGCATTATGCACAATGGCTAGTGTCTATTATCATTAGCTACAAGTTCGTAACTTAAATAGGCTCCACTAAAATATTTTTGTACTATGTTTCCGAATATCTAAAAACTTAATCCCATATGAAAGGATGAAACTAGTTCCTATCCAAGAACAAAAGGTTCAATAGAATGAAGTCAAGTGTACAAAGTTCATTTCCAAGTAAGGTATATTCTCTATCATCAACAAATAAATTATGAAGCAAAGGCTAAATCAAATCATTTTAAATTTCCAAATTTGCAATCATTCAACTAGTCACAAACGAACATAAATTTTTGAGGCATTAAACATTTTGAAAGGATTGTTCCCCATGCACAAAACTATATACATAGTATCATATCCACATAGTATATCTAGATTTCATTAAACCATCTTGAAACCATTATTCACATCACAAAAGTCCAGCAAAAAACATTTCAATGCGAGGTTGTAAGATAAGCATATTTAATTATATTAAAATAATTAAAAATGGCATATCAACCCATCTCATGAAGCATGCTCTTTTTCCTTTTGACACATTTCGTTAAAAGCTTGACTTTTTCAACAATTCAAATTACTCCAATATCACCCAGAAATGATATTCAAACACAAATACTCTCAAAGTCCCAACAAAATGATATTCAACCATCAATATCCTCAAAAACCCCAACAATTTCAAAATACTTTGCATACCTATTTCTAACCCTATTTAATCTTCATTTATTTCTAATTATTTCGACCAAACTTTCATCCAAACTTCATACCCAATAAATAAAGAGCTTATTTTACCTATTTTTCCTCTTTGGTGAGCTTTTAATGGAAGGATCTAGCCAATCTTGAAAACCTAGAAAATTTATAACTTTTAGATAGAGAAAACAAAAATCATCAAACCAAACTTTTGGGAGTGAAAATCCTTACCTTTGGCACTTAGAATCCTAGATTTAGCATTAGAGTGTGAAGGTTTTGAGTAGGGTGAAATTTAAGAGAAATCAAATGAGTGAATGAAGAAATAGGAGAAAATGAAAGATTTTTTGGTTTTGGGGCTTTTAAGCTTGATTTTTGCTGATCTGGCACCTCAAGATCAACTATGGGAGCCTAGTACTCGATCTTGCACTAGATTATTTACCCTAAATCTCATTTCCCACCATAAAATCGACTACAAGGGTTTTGTACTAGATCTTAGGCCACTGCTATTATTTACCCCTAAACTTTACTTCATAGATTCGATCCTTCATGCATTAGGATTGACTTCGAAGGTTCGAATTTCTGAAAATTGTTTCCTTTAAGGCCTAACCTCATTCTAAATCTCTCCTACAATCTTCATAACTTTTATTTATGAATTTTCAAGGATGAAATTAACATTTTTAAGTTAATAAAATTATTTCCTAAGATCACCAAGTTAATTGCCCAAGTGATAAAATTTACAAGTTCCACAAGGGAAGGCCTTTGAGGGAAAGAGTGTTCCTATTTCACACATTGTAATGGTTCTTGGTGGCATAGGTGGAAAAGCTTGTTAACTCTTAATAAGGGGTGAGCAGTTAGTGGATTGTTAGGCTGCCTCATTGGTTAAGCTATTTTTGTGGCTATCTATCTAGGGTTGCCCTTGTGCCTAACGATGGCATATTTATACTCTCAGTCCTTTTGTACTCATTTTTCAATATTCATAAAATATGTTTCCTTTACTTGGAACTAGTGTATGTGTGTGTGTATGGCATGCACTATGCCCTATGATTTTGCTATTGTTTTTCATAAGCTAACTCATGGCTATAATTTGTATTTGCTTAGATATAATCGAGTTCTTGGTTGGCTTGTGTGGAAGCATTTACCCAACTGCTGTATAGGCTATCACATACTTGAGCTAAGGGCATAGTCTATGACATAAGGCCTTGAAAAATTTTGAGATGACTAATAATTGTTTTTATCTTTGTTTTATGAGAGAGATTTTTTTTTTTAAAAAAAAACTTTGACACAATAGTTATAATGAAGTCAACTTGGTGAATTTCACTATAAGATCAATAAACTTGATCTTATTGTAAGGTTATTGAACAATAGCCATTAGATGTTGAGGCTTTTTATTTTAACCATTGATCAACAAAAAAATTATAACCATTTTACTTATCTAACAATTAAGAAAGAAAAACTTAAATAACCCTTAACAAATAAAAATTAAAAATATTAATTAAAGGGAAAGAACTAACAAAGAGAATAATATAATTTTTATGAAAATTAATCATTTACATTTATATTCATGACTAAAAAATATTAACCATTGAGAAATTTTAATTTATAAATAAATAATAAAAAAAATATTTATAATAAAAAATAGGTTAACAAATAATAATAAGGATAAAAATAATTATAACAAAAAGTTGAATCTTGTTGTCAAAAAGTGTCTAGAAAAAGATATAAAAAAAAGAATGAAGAGGTTTTTTGTGGTAGGCATGGAGGAGGAAAAATGGTTATGGATTGTCAGAGATATGGGTTTCAGGGCACAAGGATTCATGGTTAATCAAAGTTGGTGTGGTGGAGGAAATCTTTGTATACAATTTTTTGTGGATAGTATCACAATGGGAGCAATTTAAGTTGAAATTAAAGAGTTGTTTTACGAATTTAGGGTGGCAGTGGGTGTTTTTATGCCAAAGAGTGCATATAGGAGAAGGAATAATTTTGCTTTTGTTAGGTTCAGGGAGGAAAGGGAGTTGGGGGAAACCATTAAGAGTGGTATTAGGCCATACATAACTAGGCAACGATTGCTAGTTGAAAGGGCAGATAATGTGGGCAGAAGAATGCCTTTGCTATTTTTGATAAACCAATGGTAGATTAAGGCCCACCTAGAACCTTTAGGGAGGTTTTGACAGGTGAGTAGTTGGTGCATGTTGAAATGCAATGCTATTAGGTCCTTTTAGGATGGTGGTTCGATTGGTGACTTGCAGAAAAGCCTTGTGATGTAAGGGATTGAGGTTACAATTCGACCAATGGGGAGATTCCAAGTACTACTTACCTTCTATGATATTGAGGTTATGAAAGTGTTGATTGATGATTATTTGAATTGCTTTCAACCATGGTTGAGTAATTTAGTGGCTTATGATAGAAAGTTGGTGCAGTAGGAATTTTTTTGTTGGGTGAAAGTAGAAGATGTTTTGTTACATATTTGGCGTTGCAATCTTTTTAAAGATTTAAGGGATAAATGGTGAATTTGTGTGATTAGATGATTGTGCAATGGCTTTGAGCAAATTTGATTTTGGGTCCATACTTATTAAAGTTAGAAAAATGAGTGGCATTTTGATTTTCACAACATTACCTGTAGGTGATAGCGTTTTTAACATCTGTACTTCGATATTGAAAGTGTTAAAGGCACCAGATTCAGGTGACAAATAACAGTCGGAGTAGGATGTTACAAGGATGGGAACATTTGGCTCTAATGATAGGGGGTGTCTAGTTGGTGAGTGCTAGATCCCAACTATAATTTGAATTCAAATTCAAGAGCTGGAAGAGTTTTAGCTTTATAATTGATTTTTTGTTTTAATATAACTAAAGCTAATGATCAAAATATTGAATGCCTACTGCATCTAGTGCATCTAGACTTTAAGGAGAAACCCCATAATTTGATTGATAAATAAGTTGAGTACTTAAGTTCATTATTTGTTAATAGGCTAAAACTAACCTAAAGTATCAAGACGTCAAGAAAGGGAATTGAGATTAGTTAGTTTGTGTATGCCTTAGGAAATAGCCAAAAGAAGAAAGAGTATTGAGACTACTCTAAACGATATCGACACTCCACTCAAGAAAAGTTATATTTTCAAAGAAAAAATATTGAAGTATTGAGAATAAGAGCATCAAGTATCAAGACATCTTTTCAGCAATGAAGAATTCTAGAAAGCCAGGATATGTGTATCAAGACACATTTTCAGAATTACGATACCTTGCTTTCAAACTTCATATTCCAAAAAAGAAGTCAAAATGTATTGAGAAAGAATATCATAAATATCAAGACAACATCTTCAGAGAGTGACCAACAAAGAGGAAGTGCTAAAGTATCAAGGAAGGTTATATCAGTATCGAGACCATAACTTTAGATTCAAAATTGAAAATGGCCAAGTAAATCAGTATCGAGATCAATTTGTAAGACTATCGAGATAACATCTCATGAGGTAAATTCCAGAAAGCAAATTGAAATGTATCAAGACTATGGTGTAACAACCCTAATTTTTCGTGTAAACAAAGAATGATTTATGAAATATGTGAAGTCTTGAGGACTTTGATGATATGATAGGTATGTCTAGTGTTTAAGAGTGTACATGTTGACACTTAGGCAAATTTGAGGAATATGTGATGAATCTCATAATTTGAGGTTTTGATCTAAGTTTGATGTTGTGTTTGTGGGTTTATATATGTATAGGATTAAGTGAAATCAATAATTTGAGGTGTGATATTAACAAGGAATGATTTTGGGGTGTTAAACCTGAACTATTGGAAGTTTCGAAAACTTGGAACTGCCTACAGGGGTGAAAGTATCAATACATACCCCAATGTATTGATACATTCTTAGCAAGATGGACAACAAAGGCCCGAGGAAGAATATTCTATCGATACATTTGAGAATGTATCGACAGATTTGTCCAAAGATGAACATGTATCGATATATTGTCTAAATGTATTGATACATTAAAAGCGAACAACACCTAGAGGGAAAAGTATCCATACATTTCCCCAATGTATCCATACATTTCCCTAATGTATCGATACACTCCTTTGAATTTAAGGAAAATGTATCAATACATTGCAAAAATATATCGATACATCAGAAAGGAAAGGTAAAAATAAAAAGGGATTTCGAGCCATTTTGTCCAACTCTTTCTTTTAGTAATTTCTCTCTCTCCTTCTCTTAAGAAACCCGAAACCTTAAGGCCCCAAATGAATGTTTAAAGTGATTTGAAGCTATTTGGAGCTTGAGAAACCATTTTGGAGGTAAGATTTAACATTTTTACGGATTATTTTCCAATTTAATTGGTTAATAACTTTGAATATGATTTTTCTCAAAATTTGGTATTTTTCCCTCTTTAGCTTGAATTGAGGAATTTGGGAGCTAAGAATCATGCAATCTAACTTCGAAGGTATGGGTTTAGCACATTAATGAAAGATTTGAGCTTAAATAG
>NW_018397273.1:989289-1001514 GCF_002168275.2 Theobroma umbraticum
AAGATTTAGTTAATTGTGTGAAAAGCTGGCATTTTTCGAAAGCTAGGAATAATTAATCTTTTGATGTTATGATGTGTTTAAAGGGAAAAACGGAGTTAAATCGACTCATTGGCAAGCTAGATGATGATTGGAGGCTAAGGATTGGAGCTTGGTTGGGAGTACCTCTTATTGCCATTGTGAGTGGATTTGAGCTAAATGCATGTGATGCATAACACACTATAAATGCGCTGCATTAGCATTAGATTTTGTACATAGGCCTAGACGAATGAACCTAGGCTAGAGAACAATATATGTGTATATGTATATATGTGAATTATGTGTGATTGTGCTATGTTGTGAGCCACATGGGTGGCCTATGTTGTGTAAGCTTAGACTAAAAGGCCTGTAGCCTATATTGAACCTATTGTTGATTTCTCACGTAAGTGCATGTATCATTAACAAGTAATATGATAATGAATAAAGTATCATTCCTATAGAGAATTGTTTAATTCCTACTATTAACTACTAAAATTATAACACCCTAATTTTATCCAAATAATTAAACTAAAAAAAATTCAAACTAATAAACTAAAACCAAAATTAAATAGTAAAAACTCACTTAACTACTAGACTTAAGATTATGATGTCCCTCAATACTTCATCTGATTATTGTCTCTCTCTCTCTCTCTTAACTTAGTTTAATGGATTAAGTTGCTAACCTAGAGTCTTAATTTATTTACAAGTCTCTATCAAGTTTCTTATAAAAATACCTCTCCTAATCAATTTAGTATATGTTTATGGAAATTATATTGAAGAAAGATTAAGTAAGTTTGTGCTCTAATTTTGGCTATGAAAATTATATTGTAGAAAGATGAATTAAGTTTGTGCTCTAATTTTTGTTATGTATGGCTTATAGGTGTATGTCTACCCTATACGCAAATCAAACCACCTACTCAACTAAGTGTATTTGATCATATGCTATTTTATTCAAAGTCTACCTAAATCTCCTTTATCAAGGTTTAATCTAGGTTTCCAATTGAATCTAATTAGAGATCAGGAAATTAGAAGCATTTAGAATAGAATAAAATAAACAATCTATATTTATCAAATATAATTAAAAGAGAGATAAATAATTCAGACTACATAATGAGTTTAATCATAATCTTAGATTAAAACTTCAGTTCTCCTTTAAGTCACACATCATCATTGAATAAAGTTTAAATATTAAGAACAAAACCAAGAAAATAAAAGTATAAAAGAAAAGATAAAAAAACTCAAGAGTTGCATTCTTGATCTCTAAATCTCCTTGAATCCTTCAAATTCTTCTTAACTTAATAACTCTTATGGCTTGACTCTTAGTTGTTAATCTGGTGTTTCTTCATTCTTTTTTTAAATCCTTCGAAAGTTTATTTTTATAGGCTTTGAAGTTAGGTCAAGTTGGGTAAAGGAAGAAGTCAATTTTAGCTATGATTTGCTCGTTAGACGATGTGAGTTGCAGCCTTGCCTAATTAATTAATAATAATCGTAATTATTCTAGGACTACTACAGTATGTCAACTTCAACAAGATTTTTGACCATTTTCTAAGTTGAACTAGGTGAAGTAGTAAACATAAAAGTTGATTCCTTTTCTCTTATCTTTCCAAAGGACTAATAATTGCTTCATTTGGAGCTTTGTAGGGAAAGTTATGGCCAAAATACCAAAACATAGTCTACACTTTGAAATTGCTCTCTTTCTTTCACTAAAATTCTTCTTTCATCAAACACCTACAAAAGCACCAATAAATTAATAACAACCTATCTTAACCACATTAACACCAAATTAAGCATAAAATTAACCATGATTAGATTGACTCATCTAAAATAACTAATTTGAAATAATTGAATAAAATCTACTAATTTATTTACATTATTACTAGAACTAAGCTAAATTACTATCAAAATTAAGCTCAAATAACTCTAGATCATAGAGTTATCAGAACCCCTAGAAGTGGACTACCCTAGGTGATTGTTATGTTGAGATGATTTGATTGAATGAGTTGTTGGAGACTAAGAGGCACCTAGAATCTAACCGAGCTTAAGATGATTAAAGCTTGATAGATGTGAATTGAGGTTTAAAACAGAAAAATGTGGATGATAAAGGCATGATGATCTTAATTGTGGATTTATGTTTTCGTTTGAGGGATAAATTTTGAACGTTGATCTGATTTATGGATGAGTGGAGTCTGATGCCATGTGAATATGTCAGTGCTTTAGAGATGGTGGTAAGAAGGGGCAATGGTTGATATCTAGCCTGTGATTCTCGTCTGTAGTGTACGATGCAATCCATTGGGAGATTACTCCAAATGATGATTTTGATGTCATCCGTTGAGATTACTCTAGATGATGTCGATGTTAGGAGCTTACTCTGGTCGATGATTTGTTCTTCGCCTGTTGCTTCGGCATGCATGTGATCTGTTTCTCCGCTAGCGGCTTTACCCTGAGCATGATTTGATTCTCCACCATTTTGCCACTGAGCAAGATTTGATTATGTCTTAGGGAAGACCACTCATTGATTTGATTTATGTATAATGTGAGGTAACCGTGAAAGGCTTGATATACATATGATATGACTTTTATGTGATGTTCCAGCATCTAGAGTGTGTCGTGTGAGAATGGTTTAAATGATTTGGTTGGCTTCGAGGGTAAGCCCCACGATATATGATGATAATGATGACTTTGGGGAGGATGATATACCTCCGTATTTTGTGAACCTAGGGATGATTACATTCCCTTATATTTAAAGATGAATTGAAAGATTAAATGGACACACTGAAAGTACAATATAGTTGTTATATGTTTGATGTATATATGCATATAATTGATTTTGATTAGTTGCACCATTCACTAAGTATTATAGTACTCACCCATTTGTGTACCGTGTGTAGATAAATAGACCACGAAGGAGTGTGGCAAAGATAGTCTGTAGGTAGATTGATTTTGGCATCTTATAGGTCCTTCATTTTGGTCACTCCATTGAGTCAGTTAAAGCCTTCTGATGTGGATAATGTGTGTAGTCGCTGAGTGCCATATTATAATGTGTATTGAGTGTTAATATGTATGAACCTCATTTGGATGTTCAACATATAGCCTTATTTCTATTTGCATGGAAATTAAGCTAGGGATATTGTATTTTACTTAAATTTATTATGAATATTTGATGATTAAGTCCTTTCGCATGTGAATTCTTGGATATGAACTCCAAGGCTTACTCAGGTCTAGTGGGCTCTTTTGCTAGGCTCGTGCATTAGTCATGACCTTAGGTTTAGGTCGTGACAAGGGGAATATGGTATCAAGATAAGGCTTAGTCAGAATTATGCATGGAAGATAAAAGGATCGAGAAAGGCATTTGAAGTATCGAGCCATCAACAAGCAAGGAACTTAAAATATGAAGACTCAAATCGCAAGTATCGAAACATCTCTTTAGACAAGCTAAAAAAAGACAAGGACAATAGCCAGAAATTTGAAATTCAAAAGCCTAATGACTAATTTTAGGCCTCTAAGTATAAAAGGAAGGCTGGAACTCCTTTGTGAGTTAAGAGTGCACATTAAGAAGAAATCTTAGGCAAAAATGAATCCTCCAAGAGAAAATTCCTCATTCTCACTTTTTAAACTTAATATTCTCATCCTTTGTTAATTGTTGAGTTAAACTCTTACTTCTTCATCAAGCCTTCAAGATTCTCTCCATCTTGTGTTGATTGTTGTATTCTGCCTACTTAAAGGGAAACTCCTCAAGCATTACTCTCATCATTATAATCTCTTGTAAAGGCTATACCTTACCCTTGAAAAGGTAGAGAGCTTAGAAGTTGTTATACCTTGACCCTTGAATGGTAGCTGTATAGGTTCTGCTTGATCTTTGAAAACGCAAGTGATAGTTTTACTTGATCTTGGAAAAAACAAATGGAAGGGTTGTGCTTGAGCTTGTGAAAAGGCTTTTTGTAAATGCATTGATAGCATCCAACTCATGAACACCAGCTATTTTTCTAAGAATTGCACTCTCAGATGGCCGTTAATAATTGTTAGTGCCATTTTTTCCAACAAACAATGTGCTTCATCAATAAACTTAGCCATATGAGCTCCCCCAACGACAACATCAATAGTAGTTTGAATATGACCATTCAAACCATTATAAAATGTTTGTTCTTGAAGTCATTTTGGCAAACCATGATGAAGGCAACATCGAAGAAAATCCTTGTATCTTTCCCAAGGCTCATACAACGATTCAGAGTCAAGTTGCATGAAAGAAGTAATATCATTCCTTCTTTTCGCTATCTTGGTCGAAGGAAAGAATTCAGCTAGGAACTTTTGAGTAGGATCATCCCAAGTCATAATGGAGCCTATAGGAAGTGAGTTCGACTAAACTTTCACCTTATCTTGCAAAGACAAAGGAAAGAGTTGTAGTCTGGTAGCATTATCGGTAACTCCATTATGCTTGAAGGTGTCATAAATCTTTAAAAAATTTGAAATGTGAGCATTTGGATCGTCATTAGGTAGACCCCCATACTAGGTTGAAGTAAGATAATTTAGATGATAGTCGACTTTATTTCAAAGTTGTTAGCTTGGATAGCCAACGTTCAAATGTTCGAGTAAAAACCTTGCACTAACAGAACAACATAATCTCTCAAAGATTAATTATCTTCCACTAATTGCCCTTGAATTTGCTGTTCTCTTTGTTGTTTAGCCATTGGTTCTATGTGAGTTGAAGTTTGTAAATTTTCCTTTTAAAGCCTTTGAAAAGTCTTTTAGATTTATCGATTAAAAGGTAAAATCTCCAAACTTCTTATTTTTCACATACAACAACTAAAAGTACCTAAATTTAAGAAAAACATAGCTCGAAGTAAGACTAGCTTGCTTGGTATTAATATTAGCACAAAGTATGAAAACAATTCCCTGACATGGCATCAAAAACTTGTTATTTAATTTTATTTCATACAAATGTATGTATTGCAACAAGTAATATAGAGATAAATAAAGAGTCGAATCTTATAGGGAATTGCACCAACTTAAGCTAAGTACTAAAACTATAGCAAACTAATTTAATACAAGTAATCAAAATTAAAAGATTAATTAAAAGCCAAATTTAAATAACAAACTAAAACTAATAGTTGAATGAAAAAATTCACTAGAAAAACAATTGATTAAAAGCCTAAGATTATGATATCCCTCAACACTTCATTTGAATCTTCGTTCTCTCTCTAAACTTACTTCAATGGATTAAGTTGCTAACCTAAAATCTCAAGTTATTTATAAGTCTCTATTGAGGTGCTAAAAAATATATATCTCTCAATTAATTTACTATACGTCTATGTAAATTTAACTAAAGACAGATTTATTAAGTTTGTGCTCTGATCTTGGCTGCATGTGACACATAGTTTTATATTTATCCTATACGCAAATCAAATCACCTAATCAACTAAGTGAATTTGAACATATGCTATTCCATTCATGGCTTAATCTAAACTCCCTTTGTCAAGTTATATTTATATATCTAAATCAATCTAATTGACGATCAAGCAATTAGAAGCATTAAACACATAATTAGGATAAACAACTCATATTCCATTGAAAATAAGCAAAAGATAAATAAAGAATTCAAATTACATGTTGAGTTCATAATATTAATTGAAAACATCATTCAAAGGAAATTAACTATAAATTCAAGTCAAAGGAAGTAAAAGAAGAACAAAAGTAGAGAGAGAAACTAAAAATTGAAGCATTTGAATTTCTAATCTTCTTTGAATTCTTTTACTTTCTTGCTTTATGTTTGGCTTTTGTTTCTCTAGAATATCTGTTCACTAACTCCCTTTTGAAACCTCTAAAAAATGCCTTTTTGAATACTCATAAAAAACCCTACTTTTAAAAATCTCGAGAAGATAAATTTTTGGAAACATGACTAGGTGCCATGGCCTTCCCCCTTGTGCATCATGACGCCATGCTGTCAGGTGAGAGTATGGCAGCTTCAATCTTCACCAATGTTGCAGTGCTCCTTTCTCTGGTTGATGTATGGGATCTTGGCATTCAAAGGCTTCACGGCCTCTTCTCTCTAAGGTCGTGGTCTTCATTTCCTTATGCTACCTTGTGTGGAAATTGCAATAATCCATGTTAGGAATTGGAGAATATGGTGCTTAGGAAAGCAAGTATATTCTTATGTTTAATTTCATTTAATGAAAGTACATTTTGATAGTAAGACGGAGAGTTTGTTTTAAGTAAGTACTCATTATCTAGTTATCAAGGTACCATGATTCTATTGAGATATTAAAATACATTTGTATGAAGAGTCATACATAGGAGAAATGTATTGTAATTGAATGTAAAAATTGTTCATAGTAATCTAATAAAGCTAGTCACTTTATTGTGTTAAGGTTGTAGTGTCTAGATTACTTCCAATGAAACGAATGTGATTCACTTCAAGGGAAAGATGAGTCTCAAATCATCGAAATGGTTGACTTTGAGTAATGACACTATACATAAACTAGAATCATGTGAGAATCAAATTTAAGTTTAACCGTTACTTAAATCTTGATCTCACACTTATGCATTTTTTTATAGTAGAACCAAAATCCTTATGAATAATGGACTCATATTTTATCTCCTTATAATCTTTGATATACCATGGGTGTGATCATTATAAAGCATTGATCTAGACTCCATATGTTAGGATTATAATTGAGATGAACATCTAGGAACATATATCCAAATAGTAGAGTTCATAGCATTAACATCACTTCTAGTGATTTCAAGAAGATTGGTGATTAATCTAAGCATAGTAGATTGATGAATTAGCTACTCATCGCATCTGGATACTTATAAGATTAAATCTAGAGTATTGAATCACTAATTGGATGAAATTTGAGACTAGGGGACAAAATTAACATAAAAGGTGAAATGGTAATTCAACTTTTCATCATTAAATGGTTATGAGGGTTCACAATATAAGATTTGCAATTGGCAACTAATAATTAATATCAAGTATTAAATTATTTCTTATAATTGTAGTTAATCCAAGAGCCCAACCATGAATCTATGGTGTAATGATTTCATAGTAAATAAGGTTGAATTATCATAATGAGATTAAGAATAATTCTAAGTTTATTGGAGCTTGGAATATCTATGTCCAAATAGATTCTCCACTTAGCTTCGTAGAATTCAGCTTGTTTAAGTTGAAATGCATGTTTTATTTGACTAATTAAATTGTGTACAAAAATGACAGCTTTAACACTTTTTGTCTTAATTTAGAGAAGAAAATATATTTTATCTTAATTTAAACAAGAAATTATATTTGTCTTAATTTAAGACAAGAAATATATGTTTTATCTTAATCTAGACAAGAAAACATATTTAATTTAGACAACATAACATATTTGTCTTAATTAAAGATAAGAGTTATCTTAAATTAAGATAATCCTAGGAGGATTCTTGCAAAATGAATCTAGACATCCATGTTGATAAAAAAAAGACTTCATGTTTAACTATCACTTTTCTATTTATTATTAATTTTTTTTAAATAAAGATGGATAATAATAAAATAAGAGTTATTATTCAACAAGAATTTTTATTTATCAAGAACTCTAAATGATAATTATTGAATTGAATTATTTATTTTTTAATTTTAATTTTGATAATTATGGAGCATGTTTGATGCTTCCATAACTCTAAATAGATAGTCAATATTGATTCAAAGGTATTTGATTTTGATTAAACCTTTAAGGTTAAAGTTTTAATAAAAGAGAAGAGATTGGAAGAAAGAAATATCTATGTATCTTTCTTGAAAAAGTTTCAACCATCACTTCTCTCTTCTTCCTCTTAACTTTGCTATATTTCTCTTCCTCTCTCCCATTCTTGGTTGATTTCTTAAAAGAAAAATAGCCTTTAATTTTTAAGAAGACAAGAAAGATAAAATCGGTTGTCATCTTGTAGTCTAGCATTCCACACCTTGTCCATTCAAGGTTCAAGTTGAAAGCATTCTTGAAAAATAAGTGGTAAACTTATTTGGTCGAGAAATCAATTGTTGGGTGATGGTGTCCGAAAATAAGAATCTAAAAATAAATTTACATTTTATCTTACTTAATAAATTCTTATTTTTAGGATGTGATTGTGTTACTTGCAATAAGAATGATGTGTTTTTCCACTTGTGTAATTGGATTGCTTGTTTCCCTTTTAAAAGAAAATTTTTGAAATCCATGTTTTGCACAATCACATCAATACACTTAGATCCAACTCCATTAGTCCAACCTCTTCCAATGCAATTTTCACTTTGATGTGATCAGAACTAGGCAAAATGGTAACATTAAAGTTGTATCCTGTCTCTTAGCTTTCTAATGGCTCAAGAATTGCATGAATTGGACTTTTGTAGCAAAAGTTATGCTTAAAATACTATAGCATGTACAAATGAAGCTATCACCATACTTGTACGGATTATCACAAAATAAGGCCTTTCCATAAAATTTTCTATAAAAGCAATAAAAGAGATAAACAATAACTAAACTTAAAGTAATTTAAAGCGATCTAACATAAAATTTAACTAAAATAACTTAAACTAAATTACTCAACATGCATTGAACTTAATTAAGGAAAACTACTAAAATACTTAATTGTAAACCTAAAATACTTAATTCTAAACCTAAAATCTCAAAGGCTTAGCGACTTAAGCTCAAAAAATGTGATAAAATAACTCTATCCAATAGAATTATTAGCTTCCACCAAAGCTTAAGGATCTAAGGAGTTTTTTTATCCTTGTAATATTGGCAGGTTTAAATTGTCTAATGCTTTACGTGATTTGGGTGTTGGTGTTTCAATTATGCCTATATCTGTTGCCAAGAAAATTAAACTTAATGAGATACAACCTACTACAGCTTCTTTGCAATTAGTAGATAGAATAATTGGTGCCCTGTTAGGATTATAGAGGATGTGTTGGTTAAAGTTAGGTATCTATATATTCCGGAAGACTTCATTATGCTTGTGATGAAAGATGATGTGAAAATTCCTTTAATCTTGGGATGACCATTCTTGGCTACTATAGGCACAATCATTGATGCGAAAGAAGCCAAGATAACTTTTAAAGTTGGAAAAGAGGTAGTCGATTTTAATATTTTCAATGCAATTAAGCATCCTACCTTTACAAATAGTTGCTATAGAGTGGATTTAGTTGATGAGGGTAAAGGTAAGCCTATTTCTCCACTTACAAGTGAGCAAGCACCAACCTTCGAGTTAAAACCACCACTTCAACATATCAAAACCAAGTAGTCGCATGGGAAGCATCTTCCACCACCTCTCAATTGTCTTGATTTTAAGGTTGGATAGTAAATGTTACTTTCTAATTTATGCTTTAAGCTTTTCCATGGAAATGCAATGTAAGATGGTTGGGTCCTTTCAATGTGGTTAAGGTTTATCCTTGTGGTATAATAGATATTGATAGTAAGGATATTGATGCATTCATGATTAATGGATTAAGCCTCAAGCCTTATTCTGTGGATGAAGAATTGCCAAAATGGGTGCTATAGTCAAGCTAGTGGCTATAAAAAAACGCTTCTTGGGAGGCAACTCAAGTTTTCGAAACTCTTACTCTTTTTCTTTGAAGTTATTTCTTTTTAGATTTTTCCATTAATTTGTTTTGCTCTCTTTCTTAGATTTTTGTCACCTTAATGGATCCTCCCAACAACTTTGGATATAATGAGGTGATAACTCTATTTTATAAAGTTATCTTGGACTTTGTTGAGCATAAAAAGAATGAAGTCCTTTTGTGTTTTTTAGTCATTTTTATATAGTTTTTACATCTTTTTATTAATTAGTTTAATGCATGTTTGAGTATTTTTAATTGAGTTTTTTCAGTTTATTGTTATTATAAAAGTCCTATTTTATCCTCTATCGAATTAGTCATTTGTTATTAAAAGTGTTCAAGCATATGGGTTTAAATGGAAAAGAACCATGTTTTTCGGTGGTTCAAAAATGATGTTGATTGAACTTCTTTAGCTTGACTTATGTCTGAAATACCGTAGCATGTTTGGTAAAGTCTGCACCTGGTCAACTTGTACAATTCCTTATCACTAGACCCCTTCTTTTTTGAAGACCTAGAAAACATAGGAACTAAATTAGACATGGCTAAAAATAGGCATTTTTACGATACAAATGGACTAATATAGCTTGAAGTAAACTAGCTTAATCATGCATTAATTAATTTAAAAAAAATTAAGAAAACTACTTAAAATTTTGCCTAAACTCAAAGACTTAGCTATTTTATCACTCAAATATAGCAAGATAACTCTATAAAATAGAGTTATCACTCTAGGGTTTGAAACTTTATCTCAAGTCTTCTTTTGCTTTCAAATGGCTCAAAGGCAGCTATTTATAAATAATGTGAAGTTTGGAGCCATTAGATGTAAGTTTGAATCAAATTTGACCATTGTTGAGGCTTGAGGGTCGATTGCAATGCTATTAGAGTCAACTATGTTCTCAAAACTTCTTAAATCAGGGCTTTATAGTTAAGTATAACCTTCCTTTACTTGATCTAATTCCCGAGAGCATGATTTTTGCAAGTTTGAGGTAACATAGTCGATTATGCCTTTGCCAGGGTCAACTATGTCTCTTGATTTCTTCCTTCTTCACACATCAGAGTAGCTAGGGTTGACTATTACTATTCTAAGGTCAACATTGTTTGTGTTTTCTTCCAATTTTTGAGCTTATCAAGGTCAACTATGGCTTTCAATACTTCAAGTTTTTCACTTTTTTTGCACTTAGAACAACTTGAGCTTCTCAATGATCAACTCTTGACTTATGTCTTGAGGTTTTCTTAGCCTTTTGGCTCCTCTCTTCAGCTATTTTTTCCTTGCCTTATCCCTACAATTGAATAAAAATTTAAGGCATGTTTGCTCTTTGTTTTCTTAGCTAAATATGCATTGTTTGAAAGCTTTTATGATGTTTTTTAATGATACATGGCTCTTCAAACAATTATGTGACCTTAGGGAATTAAAAACATATTTAAGACTATTTTAAATGCTTTGACATTAAATTCAAGATAACATGTAATTTTTGTCAAATCAAAACATGATGTAACTCAAGGCTAATATATAACATTCCATACACCTAGGTTCATAGATTGTATAAACATTTTCATACATTTCTTCCAATAAGGATAGTTAGTACTTACAAAGAAAGGTGACCTTTGGATTGATTGCCTTTCACTAAGTATGGTTGTCGTAACTGTTGGTATATGTTTTAAAGTCAGTTAGATTGATTAAGGAATATATATTGTTATTTAATACATATTTAATCGCATAACTATATGTGATGGAAGTTTTCTTTCATGTTAGTGCAATAATAAGGAGTTATTAAGTAGTAATTAGATGAAGCCTATGGAACATAAAGGCCTTATAAGAGAATTATAAAGTTGTTACAATTATGAGATCACTATCCATCAAAGTCATGTTCCTAAAATTGTTCCTGGTCATTGTATTGTCAAGACAAGGCATTGACAATGCTCAAAGACTGGTACATGTTAAGCCTCCTTACTTGGAAAGTAAACAATTGATCTCATAGATTGAAGTACATAAGATACTTAAGGATGGCATGTGGGTGCTTGTTAGAGAATAAGTTCATTAAACATGACTCGCTATGAGAACTCCATTTGGTATTTCACTCAAGTGTCTAAGGAATATGTTTTTATGTGATAGTTGTGCAAGTAGTCCTTAGACTTGAGACTCCCGATTATCTTGTGTGGGAAATGATATATTTTGATTTTACCTCTACAAGTCTAAAGGCCCAAATGTCTAAACAGGGTGTTTTTGGGTATGCCATGAAGCATGTGAAAGTGGATGAGTGGTCAAGAGAGGATTCATCACCCAAAGTGATATGAGGGGATGTATCTCACTTGTTCTCAATTCTTAATTAACTTGTATAAAGTCTTTGGCCAAAGCATGATGAAACTGAGGAAAGTTAGTTTCCTAAATTCATAAGGTTTATCATAAATTATAAGAACCAATATGGAATGTTATAAATAGACGCGGAGCCATGCTTTATGACATATCCAAGATATTTTATGAAAGGATCACATTGCACTGAAAGGCTTATCACTGAAGGGCTTTGGTAAATTCTTTAGTTTACTTTCTAACATTTAGGTAGTCATAATGTGTTGCTAGATATCGCTCATGATCTATAAATATAAATCAATTACCAAATTAATTTTTTATTATAATTTATATTTATTGCCAACATATT
>NW_018397273.1:1001524-1056712 GCF_002168275.2 Theobroma umbraticum
TAGGTCACACACATTAAGTGACATAATTGTGATTAAATAAAGATAATCAATTAAGTTGGACTTAATTAAAACAAACCAAAATAAAGTTGAAAAATTAATTAAGTTCACAAGAACTTAATTGAATAAAAATACAACATTGTATCTAGGGTTACAATTTAGTTTGGCTATATAAATATATTATGTTAGCCAACTAAAACTCTTAACCTTCATTCACTTCTTAGCTATTTCATAAAAATAAGAAAATAAAAATAGTTTTCTTTGTTTGATGGAAATAAGATTCGACAAGAACTTTTTGTCTTTTTGTTTCAGAAACAAAACTCGCTAACGTAAGTAAAATCCTACTTTTGAGAAAAACTTATTTGGTCACTGTGTGGATTACTATCAAAAGCCAAACACTTGAGCGGTTGAAGATTTGATAAATCCTAAAGGTAAAGAAGCAAAAATTTCAATTACAAGATTTTAAACTATCTGATTCTCTTTTCGAGTTACTTTCTTCACCACAAGCGTTTTTGGATTTAACTGACTCTTGATTATGATATATAGAGTAAGGTACGTAATACTTGAACCTATGAGTCTTCATAATTAATCTGAAAATTGCATGAAAAACACAAGCATTGATCTTGAAGGTTTCAGCTATTTTTTTATTAAATTTATTTTTATTTTTTTGTTACGTTATAATTTTTTATTTTCATGTTTAAGCATAAGGCCAAATCCCAGTAGTAACCTCCATTTTTGATGATTTGTGGTATTAGAATAGATCACTCAAGGCTGTTAAACTTGTAAAATTAAGCCCTTGCTTTACTACCAAAATTAAGCTTAATGCAATAAATACTAAGAGAGGGGTGAATTTGTATTTTAAAATTTTTCTTTGCAAGCTTAATGAAAAATAACTCCTTTTTGAATAACAAATTTTCTTCTTGTATCAAAATCAAAGCAAGTAATTTTTTTAAAGCAAATATCAAACCACAAAGCAAAAAATAAATCAAGACAAAAAGATTTTATGGTGGTTTGATTTTCTCAAATACCTACATCCATTCCCTTAGCTCACCAAGGAATTTTCAATCCACTAAAAGGATTCTTACTTTTTAACGAGATCAAGTAATAACCCTTACACAATTCATAACTGGATTCTTACTTTTTAACGAAATCAAGCGATAACCCTTACACCGATTTTTTCATGGGATCAATCAATAACCCTTACACACTCCATGAAGGAATTATTGTTTTTTAACGAGATCAAGTGATAACCCTTACATTAATTTTTCAAGGTTAAGTTAGAACCTTTACAGATGTGTGTACAAAGGAGTAATAGCAAAAATTTACCTCACAAAAGCTAAGTGTTAAATGTTTAAGCTTGGGTATGAAGAGAAGAAATAATCTCACAAATATTAGCTCAAGGATTTGCATGTGAGTGAGCTTGAATGGTTGAGTGCTTGCTGAATGACTAAGATGAATGCTAAAAAAGAAAGATAAGCTTAAGAATTTCTCCAGGGTTTTTCCACCTTGGTGTTATCTTCTCTTACTTCAAAATGAGTTAAAGGCAGCATTTTATAGTCTCAAGAAAGTTTGGAGTCATTAAACACAGTTTGAATCAGATCTGGCTATTGCTGAAGCTTGAAGTTTGACTACCACACTCTTAGGGTCAACTATGGTTCTTCAAAATCATGAATTAAAGCTTCTATACTCGACTCTTGAAGTCTTCTACTCGATCCACTTCTAAAAGCTCATGATTTTGAAGTTTGGCTTTGTATAGTCCACTATAGCTTCATCAAGGTCGACTATGGCTCATTAAATCTCCGACTTTTACAAGTGGCCTACCTTAAGGTCGACTGTGGTTGTCCAAAAGTTGAATTGGGCTTACATTCTGCCTCAAGGTCAATTATAGCTCTTGTTTCTTCGAGTATGGCTTTGTATCTTTGTGATTTTTCATCCTCTCTTGCCACAAGGTTGATTATGCCTTTTATACTTCACAATTCTTTAGTAATTCTTCAACCATTCTGCCATAGGGTGGATTGAAGCTTCACAAAGGTCGACTATTTCCTTATGTCTTCAAGACTCCTCGACTTTTTGGCTCTTCACTTCCATTGTTTCTTCCATGCCTTTTTCCTATAATCATGTGTCAAGCTATCATGACCTAAACCAGGGGCCATGACCAATGCAAAGGTACCAATGAGAGTTACCCTCTTGACCCATGCAAACCTAAATTGATGACTTCAAATCAAATACTCAAAATTATCTCATGGGACTCATCACTATGGAACCATACATCAAACATGCAAGAACATATTAAATCAAATAGGATTATATCATAATAGTTTGCACGTTCACGTGCTCAAAATACGGAAGCAACACATATGAAAATAACACGTACAACCCATCTTGTGGCAAATAAAAAGTATAGCCATTCCATAGCAATTTTTTAAGTACATGTCATTTAATACAAGACATAGCAAAATATTATTCATGATAGTCAAACATAAATGACCAAACCAAATAGAACCAGTGGAGTACGACTTGAAACAAAAGGGTCGATGCTTATTGGATGCCGTATATTCACTTACCCAAGAATGACTGAAGTATTGGCTCTTCCCAAACGATAGCAAGCCAAGCAACTATTGACCTATAAAACAATTGCATCTTATATGTGTGAGTTATAAATAACTCTGTGAGCAAATAAGGGGATGGGGAACAAGCTAGATGGGAGAGTGTTTGACAAAAATACCTTTTAAAATAAATGCAAGAAATCCATTTCAAACAATATCAAAGTTTGGCTTTCAACCATACAAATATTCAAAGAATTTGGGAATTCAATCCCTAAACAAAATTAATCATCCCAAGGTATGAGTTATGTGCCAAGTAGAATTACGTGTCAAAACAAAACTTCGATAACATAGTCTTGATAGATACAAACTCATTTAGAAAAAGATTTTATAAGGTTTTGTTGAAATTCCATTCATAAGTCTTTGAAATGAGAATAATGGTTTGTAAAACGTTCAAGTATTTTCATGAAAATAATTTATAAATATCAAGATGTAAAGTTGTTGTCAAAGAAGTTGAGGAAAAACAAAGGTTTAGTTTCAAGGACACTAAAATAATGTTGTTATCTTTAGAAAAACCTTGAAGGAAAAGAATGGATTTCAAAAAAATAACGTAATTGTATTACATTGAATAAATCAAGTTTAAATACTAAAGTCAGGTTAAATATCCAATGCAAAGATCAAGGTCGAGAAAAAAGTACCAAATCCAAATATCAAACTCGAAATGAATAACCACTCAAGCACCAGGGTTGATGCAATAACTAAATTCAAGGACCAAAGTCTAAACATATACCAAAATCAAAATCCAAAATCAACTATATCAATCCCAAAGTCCAAATTTCGAAACAAATATTAAGTTCCATTTCCAAAATGTCAAATATCATTACAAATAGATTTTGGAGTGCTAGATAGCACGGACAATCAAATCGAAGTGTGCCGTAGCACTAAAGTGGTCGGATACAAGATAATCATTGATCGTATATCAAATGAGGTAGGATCGTATCAACTACCAAACAAAACCAAATCAAAAAGCGTAAGACTTCATTAGCTACCCAATCAAAGCTAAGCATTGTGCACAATGGCTAGTGGCTACTGTCATTAGCTACAAGTCCATAACTTAAGTAGGCTCCACTAAAACATTTTGTGTTATGTTCCAAATATCCAAATATTCATTTCCAAATGAAAAGGTGAATCCATTCACCATCCAAGATCAAAGGGTTTCAAACAAAATGAAGTCAAGGTGTTAAAAGCCCATTTCCAAATGAAGGATTAATTCAATCATTTACATAATAAAAGTTCGAAGTAAAGACCACATAAAAATCATCAACCAAGCAATTATCCATGGACAAATATCAATTTTGAGGCATCGAGCAATTGAAAGGCTTGTTCCCTATACTCAAAACTAAATATATAATAGCATATTTACATAGTATACATGGATTTCATAAAAACATGCTTGAAAAAGAAACTCAAATTACTCTAATAGCACTTAAAAAAGAGGTTTAATCATTATCATTCTCAAAAACCAATAGAAATTTTGAAATACCTAGAATACTCATTTCTAACTTTATTTAATATAAATCTTTCATCAAACCTCATACCAAATAAACAACTTATCTTACCTAATTTTCCTCCTCGGCGAGCTTCAAACGAAGGGATCTACAAATCTTGAAAATCTAAAAAAAAATTCCTAGCTTTTTAAGAGAGAAAACAAAAATCACCAAAACCAAGTTTTTAGAAGTGATAATCCTTACCTTTAGCACTTAGAATCCAAGATTTTTATATGGAGTTTGAAGGGTTTTAAAGGTGTGAAATTTGAAAAAAGTGGGTGGAGGTATAAAGAGATAGGAAGGAAATGAGAAATTTTCAGTTTTAGGGCTTTTAAGCCTATTTTAGTTTGTTTGGCCAATCTAAGATCGACAATAGAAGGGGTTGATCTTGGACCAAAAGGTTTGTATTTCATCCATTTCTCCTTCACAAGATTGACTATTAAAGCTCTATAGTTGATCTTAGATCAGAATGTCTGCTTTTGATTCATTTTTCCTTCACCAGATCGACTATAGAGGGTCTGTAGTAGATCTTGGACCAAAATGTTTGCATTTCCTCCATTTTCCCTTCATAAGGCTGACTATAGAATAGTCAATCCTATACTAGAATGCATGACTTCCCCTACTTTTTACTTCACATGATTGATCCTTCATGCACCAGGGTTGACTTCGTAGGTCCAGATTTGCAAAAATTGTTCCTTTTAAGGTTTAATCCCATTCTAAATCCTTTCCACAATGTCCATAACTCTTAGTTGTGAATTCTCAAGGATGAAATTAAGGTTTTTAGGTCAACAAAAGCATTTATTAAGCTCACCAAGTTAACTAGTTAATTTATCCATGTCATGGAAACTACGAGTTTCACACAATCAAAAGCTTGTTTACTCTGTATTTACTTAGCTAAAGACTCAATGTTTTGAAAAGTTTTGTTATGTTTTTGAATAATGAATTTGCTTATCAAACATTTGTATAATCTTAGGAGGATCAAAACATGATATTGGACAATTCAAATACTTAAGATCAAGAACAAGATATCATGCAATTTAGTCAAATCAAAATATAAGATATTCAATGCTAACATAAGAGTTTAGCAACAATTTTATAAATACAACCTATCAAACTAACAAGTTTATATTCACTCACCATAGTTGGATCCCTTTTCTTAAGAAGTAAAGTAATAAAGCTTTCATTAACACCATGTCTTAATCTCCTAGAAGTGTAGAAATTAGAGATATAGGACCTTACCTTAGATTTAACTATTGCCCATTGAAATTTAAAGAAGTTGAAGTTAAATCCAGTTGGTCCAAGTGCCTTTCTCCCATCCATATCTCTAATCATGATCCAAACCTCATCCTCGGTAAACGTTCTCTCTTGCTCATCATAAGACTACTTCTTGATTGATTTAATATCACATAACAAGTTTGCTAATCTCATTGATCTTCTAGTCGAACACAATGTCAGTTAAAATTCTACTACGCAAGTATACGTATCGAATAGATAGTATATTAGCAGTAGAGTATCGATCCCGCAGGGAATTGATCTAAAAGTTTACTAAGTACTAAAATTATTGCAAATTAATCTTATCCAAACAATATCAAAATAATATCAAATCAAACTAAGTTATAGCAGAATTAAATTAAGAAAAATCAAATAATAAATACTAAATAAATATCAAATCAAACAAGCCTAGGATTACAATATCCCTCACACTTCATCTAAATCTTACTCTCTTCCTTAACTTATCTCAATGGTTTGAATTGCTAACCTAGAGTCCTAAATTATTTATAAGGTCTCCCACTCATCTTTATAAAATATTCTATTAACCAAAACACTATTCCCTATGTGAATTGAAATTAAAACAAAACTTATTAAGTTCAAGCTCTAATTTGGCTACATATGGCCTATAGGTATATCCCTATCCTATACGATATCAATATATTCATTATATGTCTACTATCCCAATTTAGTCTACACTAAACTCTCCCTTCAAGTTTGTTTAGGTTTCTAGATCAATTTAATTGGTGGCCTGCAATTAAAAGCATTAAGAACAAATTGGATAAACAATTCAAATCCTATTGAAAATAAGCAAGAAAGTGATTAAAAATCTAGATTACATGTGAGTTCAATTGCAATCCCAGAAAATAAATTAGTTCATAATATCTAATAAAGACAATATCCAAAGAAATTTGCCATGAATCCAAGTCAAAGAAATAAGAAAAAAAACCAAGGTAAGAGAGAAAACTAATAGTTAGAGATGTATGATCTTGATTCTCTCTCCAATTCTCTTGTCCTTGCTTTGTTCTTGGCTCCAAATCTCCAGAATAGTTTCTTGCTGCCTCCTTTGCTGCTCTCTTGCTGCCTCTCTTGCTGCCTCCAAAATCTCTGAAAAAGTCACCTTAAATAGGCTCCAAAAACCTAATTTTGCGAAATTTCGTTAATGTCCTTTATTTTTAGGGAAGTCTCTAGCGCTGCGGCGCTACTTCTCTAGCGCTACAGCGCCGAGCTCTCTGGAATTTTGTATGTGTGCTTCCTTTCATCAACGCTGCAGCTTGTTCTCCCAGCACTGTGGCAGTCTATCAACTTCAAACATGAGTTTCACCCTGATATGTTAAGAACTGGGCAAAGTAGTAAACATAAAAGTTTTATCCCTGTCTCTTAACTTTCCAATGGATAAAAATCACATCAATTGGACTTCGATTGAAAGATTTGCTCCAAATACTGCATCATGTTCAGTCTTTACATCCTGCTGCAGTGGTCCGAATTGACAAATGTTTTGACCATGATCCAATCATAACTGGGCCAATTGGGTGAACATAAAAATTGTTTCCCTTCTCTTATAATTTGATTGGTCAAAGATCACCTCATTTGGAGTTTTTTAGAAAGAGATTGTCAAATAATTGAAACATATACGATGAAGCTTCACCATACTTGCACTGATTTATCAAATGAGTCTTTTCATCATTTCCTACAAAAGCCATAGAGAGAATTAGCAATAACTACTCTTAAGTAATTTAAAATAAAATAATCTAAAATTTAACAAAATAACTTAAATTAATCACTTACAAATAATCAAACTTAAACTAAAAAAAAAACTATAATGCTAAAATTCGAACATAAAATCTCAAAGATCTAGCTATTAGCTCCAAAATAGTCAAAATAACTCTATATAATAGAGTTATCACACCCCCAAACTTAAGTTTTGCTAGTCCTCGAGCAAAACATAAACAACATGCAATAACGTAACATGAACATTTAATTAGACTTCAATTGCACCATTTCATTAATTACCTTTATATCCTCAATAGTTAATCCTATTCATAACTCTAGGCAACACATAAATATTATTCAAGTTCATGTCTCAATTCAAATGCAAACTCATCCTTAAGTTAAATTCCGTGTGTGTGTGTCATCTCTTCACTTAGTATTGTACAATCTGGAAAATTTATTTCATGCAAATTCAAATTAATAATTAACTCCATAAGTTTGCTTTTCTCCCTTCTCCACTAATGTAGGCTAACACTATATTAAAGTCAATAGGCTTTAATTAGCTTGTAATGTATGGCTAGGGTTAAGGTTGGATATGGGATAATGTATAGCTCAATCACCCTAAGCACATAGTCAATCTGGATGCATTCAAGCTTATTTTCCTTCACTGTATACCCTTCTCTCATCCAAGTTTTTCTTTTGTTCAACACTTCATTCTTTCTTCCCTTTTCTTTTTCTCAATTCATACCCCAAACTTATTTCTTTATTGGGCAATGAGATGAGTACAATCTATTTTTGAACTTTTCATCATTTTTTTTTGTCTTGACTACCTCTTTCACTATGTGGCTCATAACACTTCTACATTGACTTATGCACTAGGAATGAGGGATGCAAGAATTGTTGCAAATATTATTATAAGGTCTAGGCTAAAATTAGTGTTCAAACAAAGAAAGATGTCATTAGGCTCAAAGGGGAAACTGAGATAATTTATGTAAAGAAGGCTACAAAAGGCTCAATCGGTCCAACAATGGCCTAAATCATCTTCTTAACAGTATTAGCCTAGGATTTCGCCTCGAGAGAGAATCAACAAATTCTAGAACTTAATATTATAATTCAAATTTGCATTCACATAAACCTTTTCTAAATATATACAATAAACCTAAGAAAAAGACATAGTGCTCAAAATGTAAAAATTTCAACCTAATGGCAAGCCTTAGCATGAGAATTTACATAACACTCAAACATATTCACGTTTTTGAAGAATCAGATAGGAATATAACTGATTCTCATTCATTGATAGGTAAATTAAATGAAGCTGGCACAAGTCAATCTAGTTGAAAAGATAACGAAAATAAATTAACATAAACTATCCACAAAAATAATAACAATAAAACCTTCCCCCAAACTTAAATTGCACATTGTCCTCAATGTTGAAAAGTTAAAAGAATAAAAAAAGAAACTTCCTTATCAATGGTGGAGTAGTTCCTTGAAAGCTCTAATCTTCTTTCTCCTCATCTTCATGCTTTCAAATCTGCATACACAGCAAAACAAGCTAGGAGAGAGATTAAAACTACTTATTTAAATAGAAAAAACAGAACTAACTAAAATAACCTAAACTTAGAAAAAAAAAAATCTTGGGTTGCCTCCCAAGAAGCGCTTCATTTTTAGTCTTCGGCTAGATGACTCGGACTCTTGGCCATGTCAAGCAAGTATATTGAGAATGTTTGACGATTAATTTTGCCTCCCCAATAATGCTTCAATCTTTGTCCATTGACTTTAAATTTTTGACATCCTGTCCTGTACTTCGATTGCTCCATGTGGAAGTACCTCGTTGCAATGAAAGGACCAGACCATCTTGATTTGAGCTTTCCCGGAAATAATTTCAGACGAGAATTATAGAGTAACATGATTGTCCCGGCTCAAAGCTTTCTTTCTATTATCTTCTTGTCATGCCATTGCTTGTTTTTCTCTTTATATAGTCTGGCATTCTCATAAGCTTGAAGGCGAATTCATCAAGTTCATTTAATTGCAACAACCTTTGCTCACCGCTGCTTGTGAATCAAAATTTAACTTCTTCACAGCAATAAGCATTGTGTTCAGTTCAACCGGTAAGTGACAAGCTTTGCAAAGACCAACTTTATGGAGGACATACCAATAGGGGTCTTGTAAGCAGTCCTATATGCCACAGTGCATCATCCAATCTTTCTTGCCCAATCCTTTCTTGTGGGACACACTGTTTTCTCCAATCTCTTGTTTCTCTATTTGTACTTCGCTTGGCCCTAGTGTGAGGATGATGCATTGCAACCTTGTGTTTAACTCCATATTTTTGCCAAAAGTGCATCAAAACTTGTTAAAAAGTGACTCCCCTCAATCACTAATAATTGCCCTTGCGAGTGCCAAATCGACTAAAATTTTCTTGATGAAATTCATCACCACCTTTGAATCAGTATGAGGAAAGGCTGCCGCTTCAACCACTTGGAGACATAATCAACGCAAGCAATGTATTTATTGTTGTATGAAGATATGAATGACCCATGAAGTCAATACCCCATATATCAAAATTTCTATTCCAGGATGTTGTTGAGAGCATCTCATGTCGCCTTGAGATATTACCATTCTTGGCACCTGTACAATGAAAAACAAAATTATGAGCATCTTTAATAATGTAGGCCAATACAACCTGATTGGAGGACTTTAGCAGCAGTCCTTATTCCTCCAAGTGTCCTCCATAATCTGAAGAATGACAAGTGAGTGAGCACATTTGCATCTCTTCTTCCGGAACCATTTTCTGAAGATTTGGTCTTTACATTGCTTGAGCAAGTAAGGCTCATCCCAAAATAAATTTCACATCATGCAAAATTTCTTTTTCTGATGAAAATTAAAATCAGGGGGAAGATATTGCTTACCAGGTATTCACAAAATCAGCATACAAGGAGGTGATTTCTTACCACTTGAAAGGATTTGTTCATCAGGAAAAGGTTTCCTTGATTAAGGTGAATTTACCTTGAGCTTCATCTCCAATCTTGAGAGTGGTCTGCACTTGATCTGTTCCTTTTCTATCACGAATCTCGAGATCAAACTCTTGTAGCAAAGAGAATCCACCTTATCAATCTTGGTTTGATCCTTCTTGGCAATCAAATATTTGATAGCCGAATGTCAGGTGTACACTATCACCTTGTCCCCACGAGTAGGAGCGAATTTGTCAAAAGCAAAACACTACAGCCAGAGCTCCTTTTCTGTTGTGTATAATTTTTCTGGGCCTCATTCAAAGTCTTGCTAGCATATAGATGGAATGAAAGATTTATCCTTCCTTTGTCCCAAACAGCTCCCACCGCATAATCTCGCATCACACATTAGTTCAATGGGAGTCCAATCGGGACTATTATGATAGGTGCAGATATTAATCTTTTTCTTCAATTCATCAAAGCATCAAGACTTCTTATCAAACTTAAATGACACATTTTTTCCAATACATTGCAAAGTGGTTTAGAAATTTTTGAAAAGTCTTTATAAATCCTTCTATTAAAACAACCAGCATGACCAGAAACTTCTAATCCTTGACATTTATTGGAGGTGGTAATTTCTCAATTGCTTCAAATTTTGCTTTATCTACCTCAATGCCTCTGTAGAGATCTTGTGCCCCGCGACATACCTCTCGCCGCATGAAGTGACATTTCTCTCAATTGGCACCAAATTTGTATCTCACATCTCTTGAGTACCTTAGCCAGATTTAAAAGCATCACAAAATTATTTCCCAAGACGGAAAATCATCCATAATACCTCCAACATTTCTCCACCATGTTTGTGAATATGGCCATCATATCTTTGAAAGGTGCAGGTGCATTACATAATCCCAATGCATTCTTCTAAAAGCCAAAGGTGCCATAGGACATGTAAATGTAGTCTTTCTTGATCTTCAGGAGCATACAATTTGGTTATAACCAGAATAACCATCTAGAAGCAATAATATCCTTACCAGCCAAGCAGTCCAACATTTGATCAATGATGGAAGAGGGAAGTGATCTTTTCTGTAGCTTTGTTAAGCTTGCGATAATCCATGCACACTCTCCATCCAGTCACCGTTCTTGTTGGGATGAGCTCATTATTGTCATTGGCAACCACAGTCATTCCTCCTTTCTTAGGAACACATTGAATTGGACTTACCCATAAGCTATCAGAGATAGGATAGATTATTCCAGCATCCAACCACTTGATGATTTCCTTCATGACTACTTCTTTCATGATGGGATTCATCTTTTTGCTGTTCAATTGTGGCTTTGTAATTTTCCTCAGGAGGATTTTGTGATGCAACAGAAGGGCTAATTCCCTTAATATCGGCTATGGTCCATCCTATTGCTTTTTTGAATCTTTAGTGTCCTCAATAACTTCTCCTCTTGCATGTTAGTAAGAAGCAGCAGAAATATAACTGGAAGAGTAGAAGATTTTCCAAGAAAGCATACTCAAGTGATCAGGCAGAGGTTTCAGTTCCAAGTAGGTGGTTCCTCAATGGAGGGCTTAGAAGCTGGCATAAAGAAGCTGAGATATCTAAAGACTCAAATTGATGATTAGTTTTATCTGGAGTGAGCATTTAACATTAGAATATTCAATATTCCATCATCCCTGTCGGATTAGCAACTACATGCTTCAAGAGGATCATTGGGATTTTCTTCTAAGAAAACCTCTTGTGTACAGTTATTTACCCTGCTCACAGAAAACAGCTTCAGATGTCGTAGGTAATTTTAAAGCTTTGAAATATTAAATGTTACCGTGTTGGTCTTGACTCTCAAAGTGAGCTCACTTTTTCAACATCATCAATGCTCTAGCAGTTGCCTAAGAATGGCTCCCAGGATGATTGATTTGCCTATCTTCCTTCCATGTCAAGAATTAAAAATCAACTGGAAAATATTTATCAACCTTGACAAGACATTTCAATAATTCCCCTCGGGTACAATGGACGATCAGCCAATTGCAAGTACAGAAGTGGGTTTTGCTTCCCCCAACCAAGTTTCTCAAAAATTGCAGCATTAAATTGATACTTGCACTAAATCACTCAAGCTTTTGTAAATATAATTACCAATTGTGCAAGGGATTGTGAAACTACCTGGATCTTTGGTTTGGGTGGCAGTTTATTTTGGAGAATTGCACTACACTCTTCTGTAGGAAGACAGTTTCAAACTCACCTAGCTTTCTCTTTTGGAGAGGATGTCCTTCAAGAACTTGACATAACTGGGCATTTTTCAAAAGCTTCAGCAAGGAATATTTATGTGTAATTTCTTGAGACATTGAGGAACTTCTGAAATTGCTTTTTCAGCTTTTGCTTTTGAGTCTTTGGGGAAAGGTTGTAGGAGGATGGATGACTTGAGAGGTTTCTTATTTTCAGCCTTGTCATCATCTTTTTGTTGAATTTCAATTTCATTCTCACACTTCCTTCCTTATCAACATGTTCAATCTCAGATTCAACTGCTTTGATTCACCCCTTCAATCTCTTTTTTCCACTCCTTAAAGTGATTGCTTGGCATTGTTCCTTACCTTTAGGATTGATTTGTGTGTCACTTGGTAAGGAACCTTGAGGTCTATTGTTGATGGAAATTGGCGAGCTGTCCACTTGGCTCTCAAGATTTCTCAGGAGGCTCCTTGACTTTGAATAGTTGCATCAGTCTTGGATATATTTGCAAAAGGAGTTCTTCCAATTGGGACTTCTTTTCTGAAATTTGTGGTCTAGCTTGTTGATGAAAACCAGGAGGCATGATGGGTTTTGGATGGAAGCCTGCATTGTTCTCCATGAAAAGTTGGGGTGGTTTCTCCAACCAGGATTATAAGTATTGGAGTATGGGTTATTTTGCTGCCTGTTGAAATTCCCCACGAACTGGACTGATTCGGAATTATATGGACATTGATCATATGAATGACTATCTCCACACATCTCACAAACAACTAATGAATTTTGAACTGCATGAACTCCCAGTGTATCAAGCTTTTGGACGACGCAGCTACTTGAGTAGATAAGGTGCCGAGTGCATCAATTTCATAAGCTCCAACAGCTTTTCTCGAGCCTGACCTTTCTGAAGGCCATTGATAATTATTGGAGGCCATCTCTTCCAACAAATTGTAGGCATCTACAGCATTCTTACTCATTAATGCCCCACCAGCAGCAGCATCAATATGGTTTTATTGACCCAACAACCCATTGTAGAATGTCTGAACTTTGCAACCAATCAGGAATCCCATGATGTGGACATCTTCTCAGTAGTTCTTTAAACCTCTCCCAGGCTTCATACAAGGACTCACCATCAAATTGTATGAATGAGGTGATATCGTTCCTCATCTTTGCAGTCTTGGCAGGTGGAAAAAATTTTGCTAGAAACTTTTGTGCCAAGTCCTCCCATGTAGTGATAGACCCATTAGGCAATGAATTAAGCCAACTTTTTGCTTTATCTCTCAGAGAAAAGGGAAACAGTCTCAATCTAATAGCATCATCAGTTACTCCATTGTACTTGAAGGTGTCACAAATCTCTAGGAAATTTACCAGATGAGAATTAGGATCATCACTAGGTAATCCACTAAACTGGACTGAAGACTGAACATCTGAATGTAAGCGGCTTAATTTCGAAATTATTCGCATTGATGGAAGGTCTCCTAATGCTTTGGTGCAAACCTGCACAAGAGGAACAGCATAATCCCGTAGTGCTCTTTTGCTTCGCGGAACCAAATTAATGGCATTATTGCCATTATTATTGTTATCCTCAGCCATTGTCTGATTTAAAGTTGCAACTTTGTAAATTCTCCCTTCGATGTCTTCTAAAAGTTCTTTCTATGTCAGGATCCAAAAGGAACAAGATTCAAGTTGTTCTTCTTTGCATGCAATGACAAGAGATCTGCGAACAAACAAAATCTAATATTAAAACAAGAAAAATAAAATTTGAAGTAAGACTAAATTGCTTGGTATTAGTATTAGTATAAATTCTAGAAACAATTCCCCGGCAACGGCGCCAAAAACTTGTCAGTTAAAATTCTACTACGCAAGTATACGTATCGAATAGATAGTATATTAGCAAGTAGAGTATCGATCCCGCGGGAATTGATCTAAAAGTTTACTAAGTACTAAAATTATATGCAAATTAATCTTATCCAAACAATATCAAAATAATATCAAATCAAACTAAGTATAGCAGAATTAAATTAAGAAAAATCAAAATAATAAATACTCAAATAATATCAAATCAAACAAGCCTAGGATTACAATATCCCTCACACTTCATCTAAATCTTACCTCTCTTCCTAACTTATCTCAATGTTTGAATTGCTAACCTAGAGTCCTAAATTATTTATAAGGTCTCCCAACTCATCTTAAAAATATCTATTTTAACCAAAACACTATATCCCTATGTGAATTGAAATTAAAACAAACTCATTAAGTTTAGGCTCTAATTTGGCTACATATGGCCTATAGGTATATCCCTATCCTATATGCAAATCACTTAATATGATCATATGCTATCCCAATTTTAGTCTACACTAAACTCCCTTTCCCAAGTTTGTTTAGGTTTCTAGATCAATTTAATTGGTGGCCATGCAATTAAAAGCATTAAGAACAAATTGGAATAAACAATTCAATCCCATTGAAAATAAGCAAGAAAGTGATTAAAATCTAGATTACATGTGAGTTCAATTGCATCCTAGAAAAAATAATTAGTTCATAATATCTAATAAAGACAATATCCAAAGAAATTTAGCCATGAATACAGTCAAAGAAAATAAAAAAAAACACAAAGGTAAGAGAGAAAACTAATAGTTAGAGATGTATGATCTTGATTCTCTCTCCAATTCTCTTGTTTCCTTGCTTTGTTCTTGGCTCCAAATCTCCAGAATAGTTTCTTGCTGCTCCTTTTGCTGCCTCTCTTGCTGCCTCTCTTGCTGCCTCCAAAATCTCTGAAAAAGTCTCCTTAAATAGGCTCCAAATAACCTAATTTTGCGAAATTTCGTTAATGTCCTTTATTTTTTTAGGGAAGTCTCTAGCGCTGCGGCGCTACTTCTCTAGCGCTGCAGCGCCGAGCTCTCTGGAATTTTGTATGTGTGCTTCCTTTCATCAACGCTGCAGCCTTGTTCTCCCAGCACTGTGGCAGTCTATCAACTTCAAACATGAGTTTCACCTGATATGTTAAGAACTGGGCAAAGTAGTAAACATAAAAGTTTTATCCCTATCTCTTAACTTTCCAATGGATTAAAAACAATCAATTGGACTTCTGGATTGAAAGATTTGCTCCAAATACTGCATCATGTTAGTCTTTACATCCTGCTGCAGTGGTCCGAATTGACAAATGTTTTGACCATGATCCAATCATAACTGGGCCAATTGGTGAACATAAAAATTGTTTCCCTTCTTCTTATAATTTGATTGGTCAAAGAATCACCTCATTTGGAGTTTTTTAGAAAGAGATATGGTCAAAATATTGAAACATATACGAATGAAGCTATCACCATACTTGCACTGATTTTCATCCAATGAGTCTTTTTCATCAATTTCCTACAAACCATAGGAGAAATTAGCAATAACTACTCTTAAAGTAATTTAAAATAAAATAATCTAAAATTTAACTAAAATAACTTAAATTAATCACTTAAAAATAATCAAACTTAACTAAAAAAAAACCTATAATGCTAAAATTCGAACATAAAATCTCAAAGATGCTAGCCTACTTAAGCTCCCAAAATGAGTCAAAATAACTCTATATAATAGAGTTATCACACAACCTTTTGAAATGCCTCTCAATTTCTTTCTTGATTGAATCTGGATCATCAACTAACTCATCATTCACTAACAAACTGACTATGCAATTAGTCTTCCTCCTGTTAGATTCCATTGCATGAAAATATTTACTGATCGTATCCCTCTCAACTGCCCATTTAGTTTGAGATTGTTGTTTCCACTGCCTTTCTTTTGTTTTGTATAATGACCAAAGCGCTGCACGTTTTCTCATAACATTTTCCCTAATTAAGTCATCATCTCTTATCTCCACCCATTGAATTTCCATATTCTGAATCTTAGTTTGAAGAGATTCAATTCTTCTAAATATATCACCATACTATCTCATGTTCCATTTAGTTATCATCGACCTTAGATTTTTCAAACACTACCATAATCGAAGGCTTATTGAACTAACAAACTTCACTTTCTCCTAATTGGATTTAACTAGCACTTGAAAGACTTGTCTTCAGGCTATAAATTAAATAATCTAAATGGCTTTGGTCCTCAGTTACAAATCTTGTCCCTTACATAATCCTCCAATATGAAAAAATCATCCCCTCACATAGTCACTATCCCACCAATATTACCCTTTGAATCCATAGCTAGACCTTTGATTCTATCCTTACACCAAATCGACTCGAAAGTGGGCTACAAACAGTGTTTAAGCTAAAAATACTTAATGGTTTACAAATTTTAATTTATAAATAAATAATAATAAGAATAAAAATAATTATAATAAAAATTAGCAATTGAAAAACTTTGATGTAAACCTATAAGAATTAACATAAAAAATTATAAAAATGTAACAAACATTTTTAAAATATTGACGTCAATGTGTGAGATTTAATGTCACAAGTCAATTAAGTTAAAATAAATATATATTTTGTAAAAAATTAAATATTAAAATTTATGTTATCAAGCTAAAAGTATTTAATAATTTACAAATTTTAATATATAAATGAATAAAAATAAGGATAAAAATAATTATAGTGAAAATTACCAATAGAAAAAGTTTGACGAAATTTGTAAGAATTAGCGTAAAAAATTATAAAGGTGGAATAAGTATTGTTAAAATATTGGTGAAAATGTGTAAGATTTAATGCAATAGGTCAATTAGGTCAAAATAAATATAATTTTAGTGAAAATTAAACATTTAAATTTATATTCTCGAGCTAAAAGAATTTAACAATTTATAAATTTTAATTTATAAATGAATAATAAGAAAGATAAAAATAATTATAGTGAAAATTAGCAATTGAAAAATCTCTAAGTAAACTTGTAAAAATTACCTTAAAAATCATAAATGTGAAACAAGAATTGTTAAAAGATTGACGTATATGTATGAGATTTAACATAATAAATTAATTAAATTAAAATAAATATAATTTTTGTAAAAATTAAATATTTAAATTTATATTATTGAGCTAAAAGTATTTAATGATTTATAAATTTTAATTTATAAATGAACAATAATAAGGATAAAAATAGTTATAGTGTATATTAACAATTGATAAACCTAGACATAAATTTAAAAAGAATTAATGTAAAAAGTCATAAAAGTAGAACAAATATTATTAAAATATCAATATCAATGTGTGAGAGTTAACGTAGCCAATCATTATAATAAGTTTAAATAAGTTAAATTAGTTATGTATATTGTTAGTATTAAAAAATAATATTCTTATATTTTAAAGTAAAAAAAAGAATAAAAATAAAAATTAAATAACATTTAAAATTAGATAGATAAGTTTACAAATTACCTATGTTGTTAACATAAAATAGATAAATATAAGATTAACTATGTTGTTTATCTGTTAACCTATTAAATAGAATTTTATTTTTTTAAAAAAATTATATTAGTTGATCTTACAATAAAGTTAGATTTATTTGAGGACTGACTGCCTACAAAGAGAAAAGAGAACAACTTAAGGAAGAAAAAAAGGGAGAGAAAAACTTGACAAGAAAATAAAAGATTTTGATTTTTTATTTATTAAATACTAAAAAGTTTTATATATTTATTATTAAGTTTCTAGAAGAATTTAATTTTATCTCATTTTGATGGCATTAGTGCATAAAATACAATCTTTTAAAATTTGAGTGATAGTGAAAAATGTTTTCTACAACATAATTTAATAAAAATGTTTTAACAGTTTATCTAAATAATAAAAAATATTTAATTTTTGTGTAAAATATTTTACACAAATTTTAGCCAACAAATTATTTTCCTATTACCAAAAGATCAATCACATTCCCATCGTCAGAGATTCACATTCCTTTTAAAAACCAATGTGATGTTACTTTCTTGAGCAGTGGGAAACTAATTAATTATTTTTTTGAACTAAACTATCTCTTTTAAAAAAAAAATCCAATATCTTTCTCTCTCATTTAAAGTACTTAAATTACTTAATTTAATTATGAACAAAGAAAAAAAATACAAATCTCATTTAATTAATTAACTAATTAAGTTGTGAATGAAAATAACTAATTAACTAATTTAATTATTAACTAATTTAAATTAATTAATTTCATTGATGAATTTAATTATAAAATAATAGAAAATGGAATTTTAATTTAATTAATTATTTAACTAATTTAATTATAAATTTAAAAAAATCACATTTAATTAGTTAATTAACTACTTAATTTGTTAATTAAAATATCTAATCAACAAATTTAATTATAAAATAATATAAATTAATTTAATTAATTAATTGAATTATAAAATAATAAAAATGCAAATTTCATTTAATTAATTATTACTTTAAATTAACTTAATTAACTAATTAATTAGTTATTGAAAAATAACTAATTAACTAATTCAATTGTAAACTAGTAAAAAAATGTGAATTTCAATTTAATTAATTAGTTAAGAGAATCCGCGAACATAAACCCAGTGGTCCCTCGAACCAAAAATATAATAATGATAAAACCCCTTTAAGAGAGAATTGGTAGCCGTTGGGGGAATTTGAATTGAAACATGTCGTCTTGAGTTTTATACTAAGAAATAAGGAAAAAATTAAAGAGGAAAAAGAAAGGAGGGAAAATGAGTTGGAGTGTGTCAGTGCGTCAGCGGCTCATCCAACGGCTGTGTGTGTCTAACGGATGCCTTCACTTCAAAATTTGAAATGCTTTCTTTGTTTGTTTGTCAAACCAAAAGTTTGTCATTTTGAAAATGTTTTCTTGGACAACGTACCCCACCACTCCCTATCTAATCCCATTGCTTCTCTGTTGCTGACCCTTTTCTACCATTTCTCTCCCTCTTCGAGCTCACCTGACTGCCAAATCCCAAATGGGTACTTGTTTTAGCAAGAAGAGAGCTTCTTCCTCTAATCACTCTCAGCCCCAGCCTGCCTCGCATCTTCCTGTTCCTGTTTCTTCAGCACCGTTAGCGGCGGACACCGCCCTGAACAATAATTCTTCTCATCATTCCCTCAATGCGGGAAGCGATCTCAAGATTTACCAGGTTGCTGAAGGAGAACAAGTTGGAAAAGCCAGCCAAGAAGAAGACAGCTTAGTGAAGAAGGAGGTATTTGTCATAAAACACAGAAAGAGCCATGACAGAGACAGGCGCTCCCCGCCTCCGCAAAAGGCAGCACCACATTCTACCGAAAACGAGTCTGCTTCCTCCGTTTCGGACGAAGGCGGTATCTGCAACATCAATACTGCGGTGAGGACGTCCAGCTGCACTAAGGAGGAAGTAGATGCCATTTTGATACAGTGCGGGAGGCTTAGCAGAAGCAACTCTTCTGGAAAGACGGCTTCTTCTTCCAGAAAGTACTCTGGTTCCAAGCGGAGTTACGATTTTGATAACGAAAACGACAATGATCATATTGGAGTTGCCTCCGCTGACTATGGTTCCAGGAAGAAAGGAAATGATGGTTTCTGTGATGATGACCGCCCACGCCACCGGCAATCAAGTAGGTCTTCTTCTTCTCAGGGAAGGAGGAGAACTCCCAGCAGGGAAAGAGAGCAGCACCAGCAACGCTCCGGAAGCAGAGAAAGAGGGACGAGCAGCGGAGGAAGACGAGTGAGCCGATCGCCGGGAAGAAGATCAGAAAACACTCAAGGTAGCCTTGGTAGCAATGCTGCCAATGCCACTAATAGACCTGGAAAGATGGTCTCTGTTCCTGCTACTGTTTCGTCATTGGTGATGGATAAGAGCACCATTGGTGCTGCTGGTGTAGAAGCTGCGACAACTACTGCAAATGCCATCAAGCGCATCTCTGTGAAGAGGAATGTCGGTGAGGCGGCTGTAGGCTCTAGGGGAGCTGCTTCACCACGCTCTCAGTCCCCTGCAAGGCCAAATCCAAATGCTAATAATGCTAAAGGCTGCAATGAGAATCAGCTACAGCCAACACTTAGCCGCAGCTCCTCAAGGAAAGCAGAGCATTCGCCTTATAGAAGAAACCCATTGAGTGAGATTGATCCCAACTCGCTTGCATATCCACAATCAGCTGCCAACAAGACTTCCACCTGCATCAACAAGGGACAAGGAGGGCTCAAGGAATACACCAATGTAATTAATCAGGTACTTGCTTTCTTAAATCTTTATTGATTCTGTACTAGAAGCTTTTTGTTAAATCTACTGCTCAGCAGATTAGTAGGCAAAACCTTTTTTTAAAGAATATTTTATTTTCATTTTATGGTTGCTGTCAGCTAAGGTATAAGTATCTTAATGTGATTAAGAGCTGGTGATTCAACTTCAATATTCATTCTCGATTCTAATACTTACATCAAGACTTGATTTTACAGAAATTGAATGCTGAGATGAGCCACAAAGTCATTGTTCAAGGAGCTAATAAAGCAGGCAGCATTGGTACAGCGGATAACAAGGTCGCAAATGTGAATAGCACAGCAAAGGAGCAAAGGATGGTTGAAGAGGTAAAGACCGAGCCACCAATGGCCGGAGCTGAAAATCCGAAACCTCAAACATTAACAAGAAGCAGATCCTCTAGGCGATCACGAGATCTGGACCTGAATCCAGAAACTTTGTTGAATCCCATCCCATCATCATATACCACACTATTGCTTGAGGACATCCAAAATTTTCATCAAACCAACAATCCCCCTTCATTCTCACTCCCATCATGCGTCAGTAAGGCCTGTTCCATCCTTGAAGCAGTTGCGGACCTCAACTCCACTACAAGCTCCAACCTCTCTTGTGCATTCTCTGAGGATAGAAAAGGTCTCTCAACCGATGAGTCAAGCAAGAATGGCTACAATGCCACTGTTGGGAGGAAAATGGCAGAAACCAGAGACCCTTTTGTTGAATCCGAGGTAGTTGGCGGAGATGATCTGATGGAGCCAAGTTTTCACAAGTATGTGACAGTGAGGAGAGGTGGTACATTGGGCGGTACAGACATGGAGGAGCAAGAATCATCTGGTAGCAACAGCTTCGTGGGCAGCGGGCAGCAGCAGCATTGGGGCTTTTCATCCTCCTCGTGGGAACCCAATTCAGCGGATTCAACTGATCGCTGGACTTCAAGAACTAAAAGCAGAGAAGAGGATCACAGTAGTTCCCTGGAACTCCAGAGACAAGCCGTGGCTGAACCAGAATCAGGCAGTGACATAAAAAATAGTACTAGAAAGGGATTGAGTGGAAGAAGAAAAGACGCTGATCTCCAACACGTAGGTATTGGACGAGCTGGCAAGATAGGTGCTGGTAAAGGTCTTCACCCTGTAGCTGCATCAACATAGCAAGGATGATTACGGTTACCCATTCGAGTTGTAGTTTTCAATTGCCAACTTTATTGTATTGGTTGCATACTTACAACCACTTTTTCTTTGCTCTTATTTGAATCCAACATCTTTTAAGTTTTAATCAAACAAGACAGAGAGTCCAGATCCAGAATCAAACAAGCCTGTTATTATTTTCATGTCGGGTGCGAGAAAATGAAAGAGAGGAAGAATTTTGTTTTTCCTCCTTGTATGAAATAAGGAAACCAAAGAAAAAAAGGGTCAAAATTGTTAATAAAAGGTGAAAAAAATTTGATTATTTTTCAGGCAACACGAGCTTTTTGTTTAGCTCCGCAAATTTCATCACCTGGAAAACTCTCTTCTATTAATGGGATGAAGCTGAAGCATTAATTGACCCACGAGATACAAATGATGGGTGTGCCCCTCCTCGGTTGAAACTTAATATCAACTTCAAATTTCAAAGTTGGTTTTACAATGTTTGACGTGATCAAGCGTTAATGTAAATTTCCATTCTTGCACTCATAAATATTCCTTTTTGGCATAGACAACTCTAAATTTGTAGCAATCCCACCATAATGTACAACTAGTAATTTGAATTTTCCTTCATTAGGAATCAACCATGTACAGTGCACATGATGACAGCTTTTAGTAACTGACAACAGCAGGGCAGTTTTGTAATTGCAGGTTGTCTGTTAAAGTTATTTGTGCAATTTAGATTCTTAAGTTTGTTAGTCTGATGGCTTATTGTCACAGGAAGTTAGTCTTGTTAGTATTAGCTATAGATAGTGCAATGTAACAGAATTCATTTCTAGTAATGAGAATTACAGAAATTACAATTCTCTTCTTTGTTCTTCACTCCATATTTCGGTTTGCAACTCTTATATGGCATCAAAGCAGGTCTTCTATTTCTAGGGTTTTCTTGTCTAATTTTCTTTTGAAATTCGATAAGATTAGTCTCAATCTTTGATTTAGTCTAGGTAATCATCCCTCAAATTGATTTGATTTCTATAATCACTTAAAATGGTATTCTTGTATGGATCAAAATCTATGACCAACACATCTTTTGTGATCTTGGCAAGGTGCCAAATCGTTATTGTAATAGGTTGAGTGTCTTTATGTCCAAGTTTTTTAGCAACAGAAAAAGACATCAGTGACACACTAGCACCTCAATCGCATAAAGCTTTGAAAAATTTAGAATCACCAATGGCACTGGGTATTGAAAAACTCCTTAGATTTTTAAGCTTTGGTAGCAACTTGTTCTAAATAATAGCTTTGCACTCATCAGTGAGTACCACTGTCTCATACTCACCCAATTTCCTATTCTTTGTTAAGATATCTTTCAAAAACTTAACATATGAAGGCATCTACTTAAACACTTCAACGAAAGGGATGTTGATGTGGAGCTTTTGGAATACTTCCAGAAATTTCTAAATTTAAGTATCCAATTTTGCTTCTAGAAATGCTGAGGAAATGGAGGAAAGTGTGGTACCGATGAATCCTTGACTTGCACTTGCTTGTCTAACTTTCCAACTTCTGATTCATTCTCAATTGGCTTCTCTTGTGGCTCTTCTTGCTTACTATTACTGCCAACCTCTTTCCCACTCTAAAAGAATATTGCCATACAAGGTTCCTTGCCTTCCTTACTTGGATTAGGTTCAATATTACTTAGTAAGGCCTATTGTTGATAGTATTGGCTAATTGCCCCACTTGAGTCTTAAGATTTTTTCAATAAAGCTACTTGACTATGAATAAAGGCATTTGTCTTAGCCATATATTGCATGAACAGTTCCTTCATGGATGGCTTCTTTTCTTGCACTGAAGGTCTAAGTCATTGTGGAAAATCTAAAGGAAAATCCTATCTTGGAGTTGATGAAGGGCCATGATTGTTGTTCCAAGAAAATTGGGTCGATTCCTCCACCCAAGATTATATGTGTTGGAGTATGGGTTGTTTTGTTGCTGATTTCTCACAAATTGCACTAACTCGGTACTCATATAACACAAATCTCTCGAATTTCCCTCACCACAATAGTCATAAGTAATAATGGGGCTCTGTATCAAATGAACTCCAAAGGAATTAATTTTCTTTGTGAATGCGACTACCTAAGCAATTAATGCATTAATAGCATCCAACTCATGCACATTAGCGACCTTTCTTGGCAAGGCCCTCTCAAAATGCCACTAATAGTTGTTGGAAGCCAACTCTTCTAATAAATTATAGCATCATCAATTAACTTAGCCATGAGAATGCCACAAACTACGGCGTCAATGGTAGTCTGAATTGGATTCAACAACCTGTTATAAAATATTTGCACTTGCAGCTACTTGGGCAGGCCATGATATGGGCATCTCCAAAGCAAGTATTGCTCCTTAGCCATTTGAAGCCACTTACAAAAAATGTTTAAAATCCAACTACATGAAAGAAGTATCGTTCCTCATTTTAGCAATCTTAGCAAGAGGAAGAATTTAGCTAGAAACATTTGTGCAAGGTCGTCCTAAGCAGTGATGGAGCAGGTGGGAAGAAAATTCAACCAAATTTTAGCCTTATCCAGTAGTGAGAAAGGGAAAAGCGTCAACCGAATGGTGTCTTCAATGACCCCGTTGTGCTTAAAGGTACCATAAATCTCCAAAAAGTTGGAAATGTGAGCATTCAAATCATCATTCGGGAGGCTTTCGAATTAAACTGACTTTCCGATCATTTGAATGATGGCTAGCTTAATCTTAAAATTGTTGGTTTGAATTGCCAACCTCTGAATTCTTGAATAAAGTCCTTGGACTAATGGAACAGCATAATCCTTCAATGATTAGTTATCAACTACATGTCTTTGAATTGGCTGTTCACATTGATTCTCAACCATTGTATCAAATTGATTGGAGTCTTGAGAGTTTTGTCTAAGTAATCTCTAGAAGGTCTTCTCAATTTCTAGATCACAAAGGACAATTTCCAAGCTTTTTACTCTTCTTATGTGTTGGCCAAAAAGTACTTGAAAATAAAGAAATCAAAGTTTGAATTAAGACTAGTTTGCTTGATATTAATAATAGCAAAAGAATAGAAAAACAACTTCCCGACAATGGCCCCAAAAAACTTGTTGATGGTTTTACTCACACACAAGCACACGTGTCACACAAATAATATAGCGGTAAGTAAGTTATTGTCTCCACAAGGAATTGTATCTAAATTCTTGTTAATTACTAAAATTTGGCACCTTAATCTTATTCAAATAAATCTAATTTAAAAATTAATTAAAACTAAAATTAAAGTAACAAGGCTAAGCTAATGAATTAATGCTAAATATTGTTAGAGGATCAGTGAAGTCAAGCCTAGGATTATGGAATTACTCTTCTCAAATTTAATTTCCCTCTTTATTCTTACATCAATGGATTGGTTGCTAGCCTAGAGTCTAAATTTATCCACAAGTCTCTGTCAACATATCGTAAACTTAACCATCATATTTAATTTTCCATATATCTATGTAAATTAATTAAGGTAGTTTCACTGATGCTTATATTTTAAATTTAGTTGCACATGGTATTTAGGTATACTTTTATCTTAAATACGAATCACGTCACCTAAGCTTTAATTGAAGTGAAGACATGTTATTCAAACCTTTGGTCTATTCTAAACTCTTTTTGTCAAGTTGCATTTAGAGACCTAAATCAATTTAATTATTGATCAAGAAATTAGAGGTAATAAGTTTAGATCTGAAATAAACAACTCAATATTCATTAATATTAAGTAAAAGAAAGTTAAAATATCCAAACTACAAGTAGAGATCAACCACAATCCTAGAATAAAATATTTAGCTCAACATATTTATAACAAAATCCAATATTTTCAGAAAATAATTCATTTCTACAATAAAAGGTAGAAAGAGAAAAATAGAACTAGTAAGAGAAAAATGAGTTGATGCAAATGATTAAAGCACCTAAAATCCTTGATTCCTCTTTTTTCCTTTTTTTTTTTGTAAGAAGCCTATCTTTTCCTCTACTAAAAGCTATTGTCTTCGTTCCTTTTCTAGTTCTAAAGAGGCTTATTTAAACCTCTCCATAGAGCCCTTTGATTTAAAAAATCAAAAGGTGTAAAATTCTTCTAGCTTGCGTGTGTGCGTTGTGGCACCAAAGCTCTTGTTCAGCTCTTTTTTTCATGCTAAGATGGCATCATGACACCTTAGCTTATATTTTGGCATTTCTGGCTAACCAAGATGGTGCTACGGTGTTGGGAGCATGGCGTTGGGGTGTCATGGTTGCTATTCCATGCTTTGCTCTTTCCAGCTTCAATGTTATCCCTTGCTCCAATTCATTCAATTCCTATTTGATTTTGGCCATGATCTAACCAAAACTAATCAAAGTGATCAACACAAAAGTTGTACGCCTTTCACATAGCTTTCCAGTGATCCCAAAATCATGATGATCAAGCATTGGTAACTTGAGTTATGCTTAGAAAACCATAACATGTTCAACATACATTTACACCAATCCACCCTTATACAATTTATTGCGGCTTCAACTTTTTTTCATTCATAGACCTTCAAAACAAAGAGCTCAATTAATAGCAACTAAAATTAAACACTTTAACACATAAATGAACTAAAATGAAAAAAATTTAATTGACTAGACATGCTTTATTTAATTAAAAAAATAACTAAAACAACTTAAACTACACCTAAAACTCGAGAACATAGCCATTTTAGCGTCTAAAATATGGCAAGATAACTCTATGTAATAGAGTTATCAAGCATCTATCAATAGATCATTTTATTATTTTTTTGGGTGTTGACTTTCATCTATCGATAGATTCCTTGAATCTATAGATAGTTTGTGCACAAGCCCTTTCACATTTTTCTCATTAAGCTATTTATCGATATATTTTGCGAGTCTATTGATAGATGATTCTCAACTTGATTGCTTTTCATCCTGTGTGGCCATTTATTGATAAATTCCTCAAATTTTTTGAGAGTTTTCAAGCCATTATGCTTTATAAAGTTTTCAAGTGGATATTTATCGATAGTTAAGGGGATTTATCGATAGAGGTTTGCCCAAATTGCCTACCTAAGCCTTCTTTCTTGTATCTATCGATAGATGTAGAACATTTATCAATAGATCAGGCTCATATTCCAAATTTTCACTCCTAGGGCATCTTATTCATCCTCATTCAATCAAAACACTTTAATTCATTCATACACCTTAAAGTTCCTACACATGTACTCCTATATATGATCAATGCTTAGATCAGAGACCTTAAATTTTAGGACTCACCATATGTTTTCATCAAAAATTGCCTAAGTGTCATGATATAGGCTTTCATATACTCAGCACATTCATCATATCATCAAAAAGTCCTAAAATATATTATAGACTCAAATTCATTCACTATGAACATAAACATATTCTCAATCTATTTAGTTCACATAAAAATCGAGGGTGTAACAATTACATACACATATGTATATTGTGCTATCATGTAGTCAAAATATTCTAACAAACATCTCCAACATTAAGAGTATATCATTCATCCCTAAGGGTATTCTATAAAGTTCTCAAATCATACTTATATTACTACACCTCTATAAGTAGTGCATATCAAATTAGGCATACCCATGATGCCATTACAAATTTAATCTACATAAGCTCACCATAGTTGCCAACATGTCATATCTAATTCAAATTTATCTTTGCCTACTCGAGGCTATAAAATATCACTCATATTTCAAATTATAATCATAGAATGGCCCTTCTTGTACATAATTAAATCTCGTACAGTGGCCAACCAATGGAATCATGTCCAGGGCTAAGTCGTTGATGGAGCATCAAATCACGCGTATTTCAAAGCAACAGACGGAGGGTCAGATCATGCTCAAAGTCTAAACATTTGATGAAGAATGGATCACGCTCACTGTCAAAGCAACTGATGAAGAATCAAAGTCATCATCCAGAGTATTCTAAATAGATGGCATCAAAGCACTACAGGTGGGATTCACAAACACAACTAATACCACCATTCTTGCTTACCACTATCCTCGTAAGTGTAGAATGTAGTCACAGGGAATAAGACTCCACTCAACCTCAAATCAAATCAAAGTTTGAAATTCCCATCATTGGATGAAATATAAATCCACAGATAAGGCCATCATGCCTTCGATATCACATATATACCATCACATCATAGGTCACACTTAGTGAGCTTCATACTTTACTAGCTCAATATCATTTTTAAGTGCCTTTAATTCTCCAAGGTAACAAACATTCATAATCCTCCAAGAGGTCAATTGTCTTAAGTAAGCTATTTATAGACATTCATCATTGTTCATTAGAACTCCTAATCTAGGCTCAAACATATACCATTATGTGGCTTGCATTACGGCGCATGGACACATCACATACATATATATATATATATATATACAATTTATTAACTTAGGCATACACATCTCGACATACATACATCATTTAAGTACCATGGCAGCGCATTCGACAATGTGTCATACATCACATGCATTTTACTCAGTAAATAAACTCACTTATAGTTATAGTTGAGGGCACTCCCACAACCAAGCTCAATTTCCTAGGCTTTAACTATTCTCTAGCTCACCAACATGTTACTAGCTTTATTTTCCCCTTGAACAAATCAAAACAATAATTATTTCTCATCTTTCGAAAGCTCCTAGTTTTTCAAACTAGGCTTTATTCCAATTACTTATAGTCACAAAAACCTAGGTTTCAAATCTTGAGTTCAAAGACCTAAATCATTACCGTAGATGTTGGGTTGCCCAAATACAAACTCCAAATCTATAGCAAAATCAAGGAGAAAAATCACCAAGGCTAGAACAAATGGGTTTCAAAATTATAAACTGATTAAATCAAAAATTGATTGGTAAAAATGCTTAAGCTTACCTCTACAGTGGTTTTGCAAGCTCCAATCCACTTCAAACAAACTCCATATCCCACTTAGGGTCTAGTTCCATGGATTAAGAATGGGGAAAGTTTATTTTTTGTTTTGAAATGGGCAAATGGCTCAAATATTTTTTTTTGGCATTTCGGGTTGATGTATCGATAGATGAAAGGCATCTATCGATATCTTCCACTAAAAATTTTGGATGTTAACCTTCATCGATCGATAGATTTATCGTGTCTATCTGTATATGGTGTACTAGACCCCTTCACATTTTCTCCATTTAGCTGTCTATCAATAGATTCTTTGGATTTATCGATAGATGCTTCTCAACTATTTTCATATTCATTCCGTGTAGCCATCTATCAATAGATTCTATAGATTTATCAATAGTTTTTACCCCACATGATTCATTTGGTTCTCAAGGGGACATCTATCGATAGTTAAGATGATTCTATCAATAGATGTTCATCCAAATTATGTTTTTAGGCCTTCTATCTTACATCTATCGATAGATGTAAAATATCTATAGATAAATGATGCCCAGATTTCATGTTTTCACTTCTTTAAGTCCCCAAACTCATTCCTTTAAGCACCTAATTCATTTCCATTCAAACGAAACACTTCAAATCATTTATATATCTCAAATTCTCACACTTATACTTTAACATAAGATTAAATCTCAATTTAATTATTAAACTTTAGATATCACCAAAAATTTCCATAAAAATTTGCTAAGTGTCATTGTGTAAACTTCATACACTTCGCATATTTTTCATATCATCAAAATCCTTGAAAACACTATAAATTTCAAAATATTTCTCAGGTTTTTAAACTAATGTATCAAAATTTACTTTAAGTCCTCAATTATCGTAGTTCACACCATATAGTTTATATCAAAGTCAATGGTGTTACATTCTCCCATTTTTATAGAAATTCATCCCTAAATTTAGCTTAACATCATTAAAACATAGTCATTCTTCAACTCTTGAAGAGGTAAGGATACTTGGCTCTCATTTCATCTTCAAGTTCCCATATTGCCTCTTCAATTGTATGAATTCTCCATAATACTTTCACTAAGGCAACATCTTTAGAGCAAAGCCGTTTTACTTGCTGTACTACTCCTCGTAAGTTAGTCCATCTTGCAACTGGACTTCGTCATAATGAATCACATGTGAAAGATTGGGAACATATTTCCTACAAATGGATACTTGAATGACTAGATGGACATCGTACAAATTTGGTGACAACGCCAAGTGATAAGTAACTATGCCTATGCACTTTAACACCTCAAAAGGTTTGATGTACCTAGGGTTCAGTTTCTCTTTCTTTTCGAATCTTCTAACTCCCTTGGTCGATGAAACCTTTAGAAACGCAAGGTCTCCAATTTCAAATTTCAAAGGCTTTCGCCTATTGTCGGTGTATGATTTTTGCTGACTTTGAGCTATCAACATCTTTCCCAGATCTTATGACCATTTTGTTTAGCTTTTTGGACCACCTCTAGCCCTAAAAGCTTTTGTTCCTCTACTTCAAGCCAACCAATAGGCAATTTGCATCTTTGACCATATAAAGCCTCATAAGGATTAATAGCTGTTGTTATAAGCAAACTAGACCAAAGGCAAATAATGATTCCATGAGACTCCAAAGTCAAGCATAATTGCTCTCAACATATCCTTGATCATTTGAATGGTACACTCAGATCCATCTGTGGGTGGAAGGTCATGCTAAAAGCCAAACTTGTGCCTAAAGCTTTTGGCAATTTCTTCCAATACTAACTAGTGAACTTCGATCCTCTATCGGACAATATTGTTACCGGACACCATGTAGCCTTACAATCTCATTAATATAAATTTAGGCATATCTATTGTCAATTTTGCACATGCAAGTATACGTATTGAATAAGTAATATAGACAATAAGTTCAGATTATCATTCCCACAAGGATTTGTTTCTAAAGTTTCACTAAGTACTAAAATTATATAACAAATTAATCTTATTTAAGCAATCTGAAAATTAAAAAGCTAATCAAAGACAAAATTAAAAATAAACACTAAATTAACCAGCAAAAATTAAATATCTTGAGAAAAGTACTAAACTAAAGACCTAAGATCATGGGTTCATACAACATTTCTTCTGATACCAACTTCTCTTGTTATTTATCTTTCCTGGGTGATTTTGCTAACCTAGAATCTAAAGCTATTGACAAGTCTCCATTGAGATACTTTTACAAATACCTAACTTAATTAGTTCACTATATGTCTATAGAAATCAATTAAATTAAGTTCATTAAGCAAGTGTCCGAATTTAGTTATGTATGGTAATTGGTGTATGTCTACCCAAATAGCACATCAGATCACCTAAGTGACATAAACATGTGCTATTCAAATCTTAGTCTAACCTAAAATCTCTCTGTCAAGTTTCAATTAGATTCACAGATCAATTAATTGTTGATCAGGCAATTAAAGGCATTAAGAACAGATTTGAATAAGTAAAACAATACCCATTCATGATAAATAATAGAAAACAAGTATTTAGACTACATGTTGAAATCCACCATAATCCTAGATAAGAAAATTAGTTCATAATATCTAAATAAAAAACTATCCAAAGAAATTGTCATGAATTCAAAACAAGAAAATAAGAATAACACAAAAAAGAGAAATAAACTAATGTTAAATCTTGGTAAATTTCAAAAACCTCTCAATTGCTCTTGAATTCTTCCTTGATTCTTAGTTCTAATTCTCTAGAAAAGCTGCTGCCATTCTCCTTTCTGAATGCTCTCAAAAAGTCCCTTAAATATGTGCAAGATGCTCTACTTTCCAATTTTCTGTCAAAAGTTTTAATTTTGGAAATCGGGGTTGCGTTGCGGCTTTAACTTCTTGGCGTCGTGATGGTCTGCTCTTGACCATTTGTATGGTGCACCCCCTCCAACTTAGTGCTGCGACCATGATCCTCACATCACTACGGCAGTAATACCTTCAGTGCCATGGCCATGAGTAACTCAAAGCCGCAGCCTTAATCGCCATCTTGTCCTGTGTGCACAACTGCATCTATCTATCATATTCAAACTTCATTTTCACCTCAATCTATTTTGAATTGGACAAAATGTTAAACATGAAAATTGTATTCCATTATCTTATCTTTCCAATTTATTAAAAATCACATCAATTGGACTTCTGCAACTCAAGTTAGCTTTAAATTGCTGTAGCATGTATGAGTGACACCTTCACCATACTTACGCTATCATGACTCAATTTCACCTTGCTTATCACATATCCTACACAAAACCATGAGAAAAATTGACATTAACTTTTCTTAAAGTAAATTGAAAAAAAAATAAAGTAAAATTAAACTAAAACAATTTAATTTAACTATTCAATATGTAATCTAATTTACATTAAAAAAAACACCTAAAATACTAAAATCTAAACCTAAAAACTCAACGGTCTAGCTATTAAAGCCCTCAAAATGAACAAACTTATCACACCCCCAAACTTAAGATTTTGTTAGTCCTCGAGCAAAACAAAAAACAAAATGCAATAACAAAAATAAAGAAAACACTTAGCTAGAGTTTAATTGCATCATTTCATTAATTACCTTTAATATCCTCAAAAGTTACTCCACATTCATAACTCTAATCCACATACAAATATTATTCAAGTTCATGTTTGTTAGAAGTGTTAGCTCTATAATAATGAGAAATATCCAAGAGGGGGTGAATTGGATTTTTAAAGTTTCTTTTCAACAAATTTAAACTTTTTATGAAGGCAAGTTTGAAAACAAGTTTCTCAATTTTGTTTTCACTCTAAAACATGCCAAAAGTAATTTAAGCAAAATGATAACCAAACAAGTTGAAAATAAATTTTTAAACTCTTTAAGGCAAAATGCACTAATATAGAATTTTCACAAGCTTCCAATCAAGTCAAGTTAAAAATGATATTCATAAATTTGTTTTCTATCAAAGTGTGTCAATAATAACTTGAAGAGTAAATTAAGGAGTAAACAAGTTAAGAAAAAAATTAATAAATTCTTTAATGTAAATGCATAAATTCAAGAAGTGAAAAATAAAGAGAGAAGACATTATATTTATAGGGGTTCGGCTTCCTTGCCTACGTCTTCTCCCTTAGCTCACTAAGGAATTTCAAATCCACTATGAAAAATACTTTTTAAGGTTCAAGCATAACCTTTACAATGCCTTTTAAGGATTAAGCACAACCTCTTAATACAATACCTTTTATGGATCAAGCACAACCTTCACAATGCCTTTTAAAGGCTAAAGCACAACCTTTTATCTTTGACAATTTTGAATAGCAAGGATACCTCTAAAAAGTGAGTTTTGCTAAGTAAGTACAATGTAGGAAGAATGTGACGAGTATAAAAATGATTACAAAAGATAAGAATGAAGACACAAAGGAGGTATAGCACAAGAAAGCTTAAAAGCTTGGTGGAAGAATGTGAATTGCTTACTCTAGCTTGGTTTTTCTTTCTTTCTTCTCTTTTTCTACATAAGATTTGATACTTGAGTATTTGATGTTTTTCTCCACTCTTCTTACCTTGTAAATGTGTTGGAAAAGTCCATTTTATAGTTGATGAAGCTTTAGAGGGAGGTTTAAAACTAATTTGAACAAGTTTAAAGCTATTCAAACAAATTCAAAAATCATTAAAGCAATTTTCAAAACTCATTCAACTAATTTTGAAACTTTTCACATGGAAACACTTTGGCACTTCCAAACTTATTTAAAAAAGTTTAAAAACTATTCAAACAAGTTCAAAAACTCATTCAAACAACTTTAGAAATAATTCAAACAATTTTAAAGATCATTTAAGTAGTTTTGATCATTTTTCACATGGAAACACTTATGCACTTCAAATGCAAATCTATAAGAGGTTTTAACATTAATAAATTAAGTTCAAAAACATTTTCAAACAACTTCAAAAATCATTCCAACTAGTTCAAAGATCACTCAAAGAAGTTCAAAGATCATTGAAGCAATTTTGATCACTTTTGTCATTTCAAAACCGTAGTAATTTTAAACCTGATACAGTTAACAATGTCTTAATTCAAGTGCAAGCTTATCATTAAGCGAATTTCTATGTGTGTGTGTGCAAGCTTCTCACCTAGATATTGTACAATCCAGATAAATTTATATTCATGCAAAATTCAAATTCATAAGTATGCTTTTTGTCTCTTTCTTCACTAATCTAGACTAACACTAGATCAAGGATCAATAGGACTTTAATTAGCTTGTAATATATGGTTAGGGTCAAGGTGAGATATGGGACAATGTATGGCTCAAATCAACCTAAGCACATAGTCACTCTAGGACTTATTAAGAGCTTTATTTTCTTTCACCTAATATACCCCTTTTCATCAAGACTTTTCTTTTGTACATCACTTTATCATTTTTCTTCTTCTTTCTTTCCCTTTTTTCTTTTTCTGTATTTCACACCCTTAAACTTATTTTTTTTATTGGGCAGTGAAATGCATACAATCATATTTTGAACCTTTCTTCATTTTCCATCTTTACTACCTCTTTCACTATTTACCTCATAACATCCCTAAATTAACTTGTGTACATAGGACTGAGAAATGCAAAATTTATGGAAATATCTATAAAAGGGTCTAGGTTGAAAAATAAGTGTTCAAAGAAAGAAAAGGTGTCATTCGGTTCAAAGAGGAAACTAAGGATAAATTTTGTAAATGAGGGCTAAAAAAGCTCAATCGGTTCAAAAATGTCCTAAATTATCTCCTTAACTAAGTATAGTCCAAGATTTTGCCTTGAAAAAGAATCAAACAAATCCTAGAACTTAATACATAATTCAAAATTTTCACATTCATATAAACCTTCTCTAAATTCGTTCAATGAATCTAAGCAAAAGATCCACTGCTCAAAATATAGAAATTTCAACCAAACAATAAAGTTTAACTTAAAAATTTACATAACACTCAAACAATATTCACACATTTGAAAGAATCAAAATTTGAAGATAATCAAGTTCTCATAATTGGATAGGTAAATTAAATAAAATTGGCACAATTAAATCTAGCTCAAATGCAAATACAAATGTAAAAACAAATGAAAATAAGAGGCTGCGTGAACTCCCGAGTCTTAGAAAACCTACCTATGAGATTTTGGAAATTTTAAACTTTGAATATGGTATTGCTTTGTGTTGGTACAAGGTGTTGCTTAAGAAGAGAGCTACCTCAAGGGCCACGGGAAAGCAAGATGCCCTGAATGAGCCTATGGAACAACCATAAATGTCCATGTCAAGGAGTTATGGTAGACCTAGAGCAGTTAGACGTGCTCAAAATGTGGATTCAAAAGAGATATATATTAATGACGAGAATGTAGGAACTAGGGATGACTACTGAGCAGGATGAGGTGCCACCCTAGCGTCAATTTTTATGAATTTAAACCTCAAGAGTCAATTTTAGTGCTTGGAGGATCAATAAAGCAAAAATTTAAAGGTAAATAATCTATGAAGTAGAAATTTAGAGGTAAATAAAGCACTAGCCCAAGATCAAGCATAGAACCCTTGTAGTCAATCCTAGGAAGGAAATAAGGTTGAGATTGAACAATCTAGCTCACGATCAACTCTGGAGCTCCCACAGTCGATGTTTAAGTGCCAGATTAGCAAAAATTAGTCTTAAAAGCCCTCAAATGGGATTTTTCTCATTTTCTCTCTAAAATCTTCATTCCTCCACCCAATCTCTCAAATTTTACCCCCTTCAAACCCACTAAACTCCAACCATAAATCATGCACATTAAGTATCAAAGAAGGTAGATTTCACCCCTAAAAGCTTAAATTGATAATTTTCACTTTTTCTCTCTAAGATTCAAACCTTAACTTTTAAGAATGAATTTTTGAGAAACGCTTCTAGAGATAAAATTAATCATTTTCACCGATTGATTTTCAATTTAAACTATTAATAACTTAGATTCAAGTTGATGTAGCATTGATGAAAAATTACCCTTTTGAGTTGACTAGAGATTTGGGGTAAACAATAGCACAACCCAACTTCTAAGGTATGGGTTTAGTTCATTGTTGAAGGATTTAAGCCAAAATGTCGATTTACTAAAGATTTGATTATTTTCATAAAAGCTAGTATTTTTTGAAAGTTAGGATTTAATAGGTTTTGTAATGTTTTGATGTGCTTAAGGAAATATTGAGTCATTTGAGCATGTTTGTGAACTAAAACATGATTGGAGGCTAAGGATTGAAGCTTGGTTGAGGATCACTTCCAAATTGTCACTATGAGTGGGATTTATCAAATACATGCGATGCATAATGCATGGAATATACGCTACACTGGTACTATATTATGAATATTGGCTTAAATGAGCATGCCTAGGCTAGAGAATTATGTATGTATATGCGTGAATGTGATTGCTTAGATGGATGTTCCTAGGCTAATATATGGTTTATAGATATGTTAATATACATGCATGTCTTATGAATGCCATTAGGAAGCATAAGCTGTTAGACATCTAGGTGATGTATGATTTTGATGGCTACTGGATATGTGGTGACTAAATCATTATGATGTTGATACCACAATATGGGATTAGATTGCCCATTTGTTACAGAATGTTGATGCATGATTTGCTATGATATTGTTCATGTATATGCAATGTAGGCCATGATTGAATATAAATGAGATTGTTGATGTATACATAGCCAGTGAGTCATGATTAATGAGGTATTTAAAACTTGAAAAAGCCTATTGACAAATGAGGCTTGATAATGGTGATTGTCACCATGTTGTGGACATATGGAATCATGGAGACATGATGGTTTCATTGTTGAAATGTGTTCCATCCAAGGAATGAGTTCCAGACATCGATTTGACTTAAGCATGAGTGGAGTCTGATATCTTTATGACTATGTCCATGCCTCAAAGACGGTACTAAACAGGGACAATGGTTGAAATCCCGCTTGTTGTGTGCGACGCCATCCATTGGGAGATTTCTCTAGATGATGATTGTGATGCCACCTATAGAGAATACTCCGAATGATGCCGTTTGTTGGCATATTGCCTTAGGTGATGATTGTGATGCCACTTGTGGAGAATACTCTGAGTGATATTGTTCGTTGGGATATTGCCCTAAACGAGGATTATGATGTTGTCCATGGAGAGATTGCTCTGGACAATGACTTTGATATTTCACCAGATGCTTTAACACTGGGCATGATTTGTTCTTCCACCGACTGGCCACCGTGCATGATTTGTTGTCGTCCAAGTGAGGACCACTCAAATATTATATTTTGATTTGTGTGTGATATGATATAGCCTTGATTAGGCTAAGTGGAATTTAATATGAAACTTCGACAAGTAAAGTGTGCTGTGGAGCATGACTTATATGACTTCAAAAATAAGCCTACTGTTGTATGTGATGTACTATGAAGATATTAGAGATGATGATAGACCCCTCATTGGAGACCTTAGGGAGGATGGTATGCCCTTACGGTTGGAGACGGTTGTTAGAATATTTGGTTGCACCGAGAGTGTAATATTTTATATATGCTTATATATATCAGTATGACTTTATTATATGCACCACTCACTGAGTATCATAGTACTCACCCACTTTGCACTATGTACAAACAATAGGCCATTGGATAGAGCGTGCCAAGGGTCATCTATTGACAAACCAATTTTGGCCTCCGATAGGTTTCCCTTCTTGGTCACTCCATTAGGTCAGGTCCACATTAGCTTCCGCACCCTAAATGTGAAGTTAAGAAAGTATTTTACTTTGAATAATGTAGGCACTGAGTGCCATGTGATATTGTGTACTAAGGGTTGTTATATATGAACCGGCCATAAACATTTAATGTATGAACCTATGATGAATGTATGGATTATGCTAGAGACGATGTGATGTGTCAAATTTGATTTCTGTTGATGAATATGATGTATAGCATCTTTTGGCTATGTGTTATATGATTTTGAATACTAAGACTTGCTCGGGTCTAGTGAGCTTGCCTGTTAGGCTCGTGCATCGGTCATTGGCCCTAGGCTTGGGTCATGATAGTTAGTGAAGGAAATATTATACAAAAAGGAGAAGGGATAAAGGAGATAATCACTTTAATATATAATCTTACTCCGTCTTAGAGAAATCACAAAACCAATATATTACCAATTGTTAAGAGAGAAATCATGAGCTTAGAATAAATGAGTATACAAGTAGATATTTAACATGTTCAACTAATACTCAAATATTCATGGAACTAGATAAATATTAACATTTAAATAGATATTCAAATATTCATATTTTCAAGAAATATTAGTGAAGTAGTTCCTAAGCATGTCCAATGTATCACCAGTTAACAAGTATCATCTGTAATCATTTCAAGCATCATTATGTATTCTTAATTTTCACCAAGCCTTACCAAGCAATATCAACCAAAGAATTCTCCAATTCATATGACAACTCAAGGAGAATTTCCACAATAAGGATATATCATCATTAAGCATCTTTAGCAAGCATTTTTCCAAATAATTTTTAAACAATCACTTTTTTGAATTATTTTCAAGCAAGCATTTCAAGAAATGTTCTCCAAATAATGTATGAAACTATCAATTCAAGGAAAACTTTTGCATTAAGAAAATCTCATTATTAATGATAGACAAGATTAATCACATTTTGTAAAGTTCAATTCTATATACTTTTAGCAATTCTAAACATAACACTAGACATAACTCGGATTGGTAGACACACAAGGAATCATATGTTTCTCTCGTTTTTGGTTTGTACCCAAGTACACAAGACAAAAACAAGATTCCTACAGACAACCCCAATGTTCTACTTGACAAGCAAATAAGGTGACTCTAGGACTCTATAACCTAGAGCTCTAATACCAACTTTATCACATCTTATTTTGTGGAGTCATATGACTGCTGCATGGACTCAGATGGGTATAGGTCGCTAGGCCCAAGCAAGCCTCCTTACATTCATTCATCCATAACTTGGCCCATTAATCATAATCATCATCCATAAAAGGCATGCATTATCAAACACATGCATGCTACCATAGACAACATTACACAGTTATGGAATTTCTCAACATAAACCATATAAGTGCATTAATTCATTAATAAAATCAAAGTTAAAACTCATACATCATGCCTTAATCATTCATCAACAAACTCGGGTGTCTATATAGGCTCTTAAACAACGTTTGCACATTTATCCATAACATTCAAAAAGTAAATTGCCAGTTATTGGCTATATCATCGTAAACATGTTCAATATCCATAAACATAAATGTAAAATAACTAATGACTCGTTAGTGAAACTTGACTCGACTCTTTAGGCATCAAGTGGGCTATTAGACACCTACCAAAGGAAGATGAACGGATTACACCTCTGTGACTTGGGAGCTGAATGCTACCACTAGTCTACAAACAAAAATAATTGACAAAAATAATGTGTGAGTTACAAAGACTCCATGAGTGAGTACAGGAAAGAGACGAGCCAAGGGAGAGAGTTTTTGCACAAATTACATCGTTAATGTAAACATGATCTTGAGATAAACATAGTTCATTTTCAAATCTTTCATAAAATAGAGTTGTCATAAATGTGCTTCAATTTCATAGTGAAATCAACATTTCATAAACATAAAGTTCATCAAATAAGCTTAGTATTACGAAAATCCATTAGGAAAAATAAAAAAGTTGTGCTTCACTTGTCATATCAGATCCTTCCTAAAGGAAACAATACTTAACCATATGAACCCATGTTAAGGGTAGTTTTCTCCAATTTTTTCATAAATCATGTGAGTTACTCAAGTAATCTAGATTCTCCAACCAAAACTAATCATAACATTTAGTGATCATAGTTCAAGCCATATAACTAAAATAATCATTTTTTAGTTCATTGAACTCAATGGTTAACATTTCATCCATAGAACTCAAGTGGCCATTGATGTGTGTGTCAAATACATATATTAAATAGGAGATCGATACCTAATTAGGCAAAGTTAGACTAGATTTAAGATCGAATTTAGGTGTTTTTAGATATTTTGTTAGTTTAGTTTAATTTATGCTTAAGTGTTTATTTTAAGTTAATAATTTAAGTTTTATGTTATTTGTATTTATTTTTATGTTTTTGTAGGAGTAGGATCACAAGTAATTTCAATTATTGAAGAAAGGTGCATAATGGATCGGTGCTCTATTTGCACATGTTTTGGTTTTTTGAGAATATCTCCCTTTATAGAAGTTCAAATGACATGATTTTTGGACCATTAGAAAGCTAAGAGGCATGGCTAAAACTTTGATTTTTTCCACTTTGCCTAGTTCGGAGCTAAAGGTTGTTCAAATCTTTGTTGAATTGGAAGTACTGCACCAGAATAATAGAATTGATACAAAACCTTTGAGAGCTGTAACTCTGGGAAATAAGAATTGCAACACCCTACGTATTTTTCAAAAATAACAACCTTATAGGATTTTGGAACCTAGGGCTCTTAGAGGCTATTTAAAGGTCTTTTTTTCAGAGATTTATGGGATAAGGTAAGAAGTAATTTCTTTGGAAAAAAATAGCCAAAAACAAAGAAATAAAGCAAGTGAGTTGGAGGGAGAATCAAGATCATAAAACTTCAACTATTAGTTTTTTTTCTCTCTACTTTAGTGTTTTTCTTGTTTCGTTTGACTTGGATTAATGGATAATTTTCTTTGGATGAAATATTTATTAAATAGTATGAACTAAACTATTTTTCTAGGATTACAATTGAACTCTGATGTAATCTGAATTTTTAATCTCTTTCTTGCTTATCTTTAATGGGATTTGAATTGTTTACTCCAATTTGTTCTTTATGCTTTTTAATTGATTGGCCACCACTTAAATTAATTTAGGAACCTAAACCAACTTGGGAAAGGGAGTTTAGTGTAGACTAAAATTGGGATAGCATATGATCATATTAATTGATTTACGTATAAGATAATGATATACCTATAGGCCATATGTAGTCGGATTAAAACCTGAACTTAATGAATCTATTTTAATTTCAATTCACATACGAATATAGTGTTTTCATTAAAATAGATGTTGTTATAAGATGATTCAAGAAACCTTTATAAATAATTGAGGACTCTAGGTTAACAATTCAACCCATTGAAATAAGTTAACGAACAGTGTTAAGATTTAGATGAAGTGTGAGGGATATTGTAATCCTAAGCTTGTTTGATTTGATTTTGCTCAAGTTATTATTACTTCGATTTTTCTTTTTAGTTTAAATTTTGGTTAATTAGTTTTAGTTAATTAATTTAGTTATTTGATTTTGATTGTTTGGATAAGATTAAATTGTTCTAATTTTATTACTTAGTAAAATTTTAGATCAATTCTTTAAGGGATCAATACTCTACTTACCATTATTTTATCTTTCCCATATGTATACTTGTATAGGTAAAAATTTAACTAACAAGTTTCTGATGCTATTGTTGGGGATTAAAGCCAGGTTACCAGCATGATAGGCGGGAATACTTACCATTATACTACAATGACCAATGCATACCTTAACCAATGCATTGGGACTTGTTTTATCTATTAACTCATCTTAGCTATCTTATAGCTTAGAATTTAATCTGCAACTCAAACAATCATCACAAACACAACAAGCATTCAAAGAACACATCACAAAAACAAAAGTAATATGCAATAATCATAAATGCAAGATGCCTACTAGGTCCTGGTCCACGTCTAGGAATCCCAAATCTAGGCATCATAAATAAGTGGTACATCCACCCCACCTAAGCTATATACAATGAGTGTAGCCACAATGTAGTGGAATTTTACCTCAACATGTGTGGGGATTACTCTATACATATCACTAAGCGTTGGCACCACGTGTGGAATGTTACCTCACACCATGTGGAAACATGAAATTATAGGAGCACTACTAGTGGGAATCACAAGTAGAACTCTGACCACCATCCCTAAATCCTTAACTCAAGGTTCTCATCATAACAAAAAATTTTGCATGTTCATACATACATCAACAACATATCAAGCACATATTTCTCTTTTAACCCATACTCCTGAACAAGCTTATCTCATAGGGTATGTGGTACTAAATCACATATTCTCCCATAAAATCATGTCTCAAATGCTCTAATATTCCTCACATGAAAACATATTATAAGCTCAAAGGTGGGAATGTGTACTTCCACCTAAGCATCCATCTCCATTCTTTTTCATATCAACAATAGACGAACTATCATTACCATGAATTCTGTCCATTCAAAATACTCAATCATCACACTTAACATTAAGGATAAAGGTGGGGACTTACATCCACGTGTCATCCATGAAGTTATACACAATTTTCATTTTCATTCTAGTCATAACGAAATTAAAGCTTTTGAAGTAAAATGTTTGAAAGGGCTTGTCTCTTTTTGTTGAAAACCAATACATAGTAGAGATATTTATATACATATATAAATTCTAAATCTTCTTTAAAACCATTTGGACAAAAATCATTTAGTTCAACATTGTGAACATGGTATACAAATCCTGCAAGTCAAGCAACTCAATAAACATGCTTAGCTTTACCATATTAAAATACCTAAAAGGGTGGATCCACTCACCTTTGAAATGTCAACCTCTACCAACAAGAAAGACTTTACTCCAGCGAATTCCTTGGAGTTTTGACAGCAACTAAAACATTCAACAATTATTACAATTATAATCTAGACTTCTAATTTTGTAATAACCATTCTAAGTACATTCAAAACTACTTAGGTTCATCAAAAACTGCTTAACATCATAAATGCTTAAAAACTCATAAATCCTTCATCCTTACCTTAGTTGAGCTTTGATGCAAGGGAAATCACAAAATCTTTGAGCTTTAATGTTCCATAGAAAATCTAGGCATAAAAATAATATTTCTAGTGCTGAATATTTCATAAATCAAGATTTAAAAGTTGAAAGATGTCACTTTTGTTTCAAAAACCCAAAACCAAGCTTCTAATCTTCTAAAATAATGATTTGTGGTGAAAATTGATTTGAGAAAGCTTAGAGTTGCTGAAAAACTGATGAAAGGTGGCTTAGAATGAAAAGCCCTCAAAGTATGGGTCATATTTATACTATAAGATGTGAAAATACCCTTTTACCCTTTTTATTTTTTAGAAATTAGTGAAATATATCAATACATTTGGCAATGTATTGATACTTTGGTTTTGAAAAAATTGTATCGATACATTATGAACATGTATCAATACATGTTCATCAGAAACCCTTCATGGGTTAAATATATCGATACATCATGAACATGTATCGATAAATTTGAGATAGAATACAGTTTCTGAGACAAATTGCCTACAAGACCCTACCTAGCTTATTTATATTAAATACCATTTAAGTAAATGTCTTGATTTTTACTTCTTTCCTTTTTACTCTCCATTTACTTAAGATATTTACTGTAAATTAGTAAACACCCCTTGTTTGGATTCAATAAAATATCAAAAAATTTAGAATCCAAAAAAATAAAAATATAAATTTTAGTTTCAAGAACAAAATCGAAAAAATTCAACTAAAATTAAATTTATGGCTCTAATTTACCATAGCAAACGTACTCCGAAAATTATGAAAAAATCACTTTTAGTTAGTTAAATATCAAGGGAACTATTACCGCCATTTTGTATTTTGAAAAGATTGTTTTATAGTAATCACATATTTTGTCTCCTTCCAAACTTAGAAAAATTTCTGCTTTAACAATGACAGCCAACCAAGGTGACAATGAATTCTTTTTGAAGGTTAAAACCAAATTTGATGTTTAAAACGTGAAATCTATATGCTCACCTAAGGATTTCCTAATTTATTCTCCTATATCAAGGTGGGGTTTCACATTTTCCTTGTGATCAAATGTTAAGTGATAATTAAGTTTCTTCACTTGAAGCAAGCTTGGTGAAGATCAAACACCTTTGGATATCTTGAGATAAACTCCACCATTTGTGAACCTAATTTACACTTTCAAATATCTCAAGAGTAATTATTAGGGAGATCATGAGGAGAACTAATTTAAGCAAGTTTAACACTAATAAAACTAAGTCATTCAAGCTTGTAGACATTTATGAAGTGAGTGCATGAAAGTTTCATAACTTCAAGAATTCACACAACTAAAAGAATCAAACTTGTAATCATGTACGAACATATGTATGAGAGTTAATCATTTCAAGAACTCGTCTAGTATCACTTTAGTAAAGCAAATGCAAATTTGAATCATTTTCTCATAATCAAAAGTATACTCATTTTCAACCTAGCAATTTATGTATTTTTTACAAGTTTCTTTTTTCTGTTTAAATTGACAAGACACCTAGACAAAATGGGTGTCTACAACTGCATTAGTGGATTTTGGATTCAAATAGTCCAAATCTAATTATTCTTTATGGCAAAGAGGATTAAGAGTGGAGAATTCATAACTTTAACGATTTATGTGGATGATATAATGATTGACAATTCTACAATAAAGCAACTAATGAAGTGAAACAGTACTTGAAGTCAAGATTTAAGCTCAAGGACTTTGGTGGGCTTAAATATTTCCTTTGTTTAGATGTAGCAAGGTTAAGAAAAGGTACTTTTCTTTGCCAAAGGAAATATACTTTAGATTCGATAAATGAGTATGGGATTTTGGTAGCTAAACCTGCATCAACACCCATAAATTATAATCACAAGCTTACAAAGAGTTATTCTATAGCAAGGTTTGTGGACTCAACTACATTTAGACAACTTGTACGAAGACTTTTATACCTTACCTTTGTTAGACCTGACATTCCATATGTTATGCAATACATATCATAATTTATGGAAAGGCTTAACATTGTTCATTTACAAGTTGTATATAAGGTTTTTAAGTATTTAAGGAAACCTTTTGGGTAAGGCATACTTATGGGATCAAATTTCAATTTGCACTTAAGAGTGTTCACTAGCAATGATTGGGCTGGGTATAAAGACACAAAGAGGTCCATTATAGGCTTTAGTGTGTTTATTGGTCAATCCTTTGTTAATTGGAAGCCTAAAAAGCAATATGAAATTGCAAGGAGTTTTACAGAGGTTGAATATAGGGCAATGGTTACTGCCCGTTGTGACCTTATATGGATTTTTTTCATTGCTTAGAGATTTTGTGTCACATCCCATTTCCAAGAACATCATTGGTGCAAAGACCTATGTGGGTATGGTCCATTAGGCTCAAGCAAGCCTTTCAATCAAAATGTGTGGGCTTGTCATCCATCACATTCATACAACATCCATGCAATGTCATAAATTCACAACCAATGAGCACCATCACACAAATATGGAATTGACTAAATGCTCAATTTCAAGCAAAATTTTTGCATTTTTGTCATTTTAGAGCCAAACATTTCAATTGTAACAATCAAAAACCAAATGTTTTCAGTTCCTTACAATTAAGGGCAAAGGTGAGAGGTGTTTAGTGCTTGGACACTGACTTGGAATGGTAAGATGTGGAATGGTAGCTTTGTCAAAATGTCTTTTTTGTCAAGTCAAAACGGTTCAAATTATTACATGGTGTGCAACAACTTTTTCATCATGACGTGTAACAACTAAATTTTTTAACATGACGTGTAACAACTAAATCTTCAACATGGCATATAATAACTACATTTTTCAACATGACATATAACAACTATATTTTCAACATAACGTGTAACAACTACATTTTTCAATATGACGTGTAACAACTAAATCTTCAACGTGGCATATAACAACTACATTTTTCAACATGGCATGTAACAATTACATTTTTCAACATGACATATAACAATTACATTTTTCAACATGACATGTAACAAATACATTTTCAAAGTGATTTTTTATCACATGTGATACACGTTCCATCCACCTGTCAACTTAACCCTTAATTGTAAGTAATCAAAAATGTTCGGCCCTTAATTACTACAATTGAAACATTTGGCTATTAATTGAAAAAGTATCCCAATGTTTAGCCCCAGTTTAAGCATTTGGCCTATGAATTTTTTGAAGATAAGTGTGGAATTGCTTTCATTAAATATTTACATTTGTATAACACATAAATTCTGTGGTTTGGCACACATCACGTGCCATTATCATCTATGGTTCTTTCACTATAAGTGGCATCATTCATATGCACCCTTCCGTGGCTAAACACCAATATCCACAATCATATAGCAAACATGAGCATCCAAATACTTATTTACAATACCAAATATGTACATGTAATATAAACAATATAAGACTCAACTTGACACACTAGGGAATGTAACAACAATAGAAGGTTGGAAGGAAAGCATTATTGCACCTACCAAATGCAAGCTGTAACACCCCGTATCCTTATTTAAAGGTTGATGAGACTTTATTGATGATAATAAAGGTTATTTGATGTAAGTTTGAGTATTAGAGAACGACCATAGGTAGATAGAATACTTTTAAATAAAATAATATTAAAATATTAATATTTTATTTATCAACGAGATGAGTTAAAATAAAGGGTTATATGACTAATCTAAGTGGAGGAGGAGAAGAAAAGAGGAAATTTGGAAGAAAACAATGAGGTTAGAGGGAACCCGGGTGCTTTTATGAAATAGAGCACAATTAGGTAAGTATATATTTAAATATTATGGTGACACACTAATAAGGTGTAAACTTTATATTATATTTATACACATGTCAAGGAAAGAAATAGAAGAAAAATTGAAATTTAAAAAGTGATGGGAGGATTCAATAAAAAGAATGAAAACTTAGGAGGGCTAAATGGTGATTTCACTATTTGATTTGGTCAAACCTCACAAAGGGAATTTTGACTTTTCTTTCTCTTTTTCTTTTTTTCATGTGGCCGGTCACGTATGCAAGAATGGTTGGGAAGAATTGACACAAGAAAGGAAGGAAAGGATGGGAGAAAAATCAACGGGGAAAAAGACAAGAAATTCCAACATGATTGACTAACTAGATGACCTTAGGATTTCTAGAGTTTTCTTTCTATTTTACACCTTATGGCCGGTCAAAATGGGAGTGAATTTTACCATTTTCTTCTCCTTATCATGTTAAATGCTAGAACCTTCACTTTTCTTTGTCCTTAAGCATTTTCTCCATGTGTGATTTTTCTTCCTCCAAAACCGTGGGTTCCACCATGTCCCAACCGGATCTTAAATTCTTTTCTCCATCTCCTCCCATGTTTCTTCTTTTTTCTCCTTCCTTCACATGAAGTTACTTCTCTTTTTCCTTCCCCATATCTGAATTTAAGGAGGATTAGTGGTTTGGTTCAAGATTTAAAAGGTAAGGAAGTGGAGATTGTTGGTTTGATTGAAAGTATGTTTGGAAATTGATTGTAAGGTGTGATGATTATTTGTGGCAGCAAAGAAAACCTTGGGTGTGAAGAGGTGGTGAGCTGCAATTGGGAAATTCGAACATAAATCAAGAGATATACACTTGGATTGATAGCGAAGTAGGATTTTCGCTATTGTAATGTGAGTAGGGGGTGTCCACTTAAAAATAATTCCATAATTATGTATCTACCTATATGTATATTTATAGGCATGAAATTATTTATTTTAAATGCAATTTATGGAAAGCATGAACTGGTAGATATCTTAGGAGTTTGTGAATGCCCAAGCATTTGAAATATGTTGACTATATATATCTATACAAATATATATGTAAAGGATTTTAGAAATCGGGAAGCAAGCTTTTCAATATATTTATGTCAAAAAACGTGCCTTATTGATTGTGTGATGTGCAATCATTAATGATTTCACACTTATCATGCTAATTAGACATTTAACCTTATACAAAAAGGTTTTACATTGCAAGGTGATGCAAAAAGAGGTTTTAGAGTATTAATATGATCGGTATTTTGAAAATGGTTTGAAACGATCTTTTGAAAACTCAATTTGACTTTTAAATGGTTTAATTAAATCGAGATATTCGAGAGTAGGCCGATTGTCACTCCGGTTAAGCGTGACCCTTGTGTACAAGTGGGCTCTAGCTAGAGAATCTTTGGGTCGTCGACGGGCTGTTAGACATGGCTGGAGCCAAGGTCTATGATTTTACATGGCTAGGCCACAAGTTGTTATAAGCGGTTGCGACCGCCTGATTTTTCTCCGATGTTGGCCAACATCGTTGAGATTGCCATGGCATGTGGGGATCCAATGGAGCGAAGCTCCTGGATGTTATGACGTGGATGCGGGTCCACGTGCTTTTATTTTTATACCTACTCGAGAGTGATATCTCTTTGGGTTTTGCATGTAAGTAATTGTTGCACGATGAAAAATAATAGCTTTTCTACTACTCCCCTTACTTATGTGATGACATTGATTTAACTCTTTATGCATGAAATAAACTATGAATGTATGCATAAGCTTTGTAACATATTGAATTTTACGAGAGCATGCATGATGACAGTTAATTACCTTAAACCCGTTGTTGAATGATTAATTAGCATAAACTTACTCATTTGCATATAAGGCACAAATCTTCCTTTTGACTAAATTGTTTGTATATACTCTTATGTTTCTAAATCTTCAAATCTTCTACCTTTACCTTGTTTCCCATCTACACCCTACTTACGGGGTTGATGATCACTGAGTCTATGAGACTCACCCCATTTTATTTTCTTTTGCAGATAAGTAATTAGTTTTAAGATTTTGTTCAGCATCTTGAGGTTGGCTACAACCTAGGTAAAGGCATCTCTAGACTTCCACTCTGGGTCACTCCGCTGCCTAGAGGTCGGTTTATGTCTCATATAGTCTAGTTTGTAAGAATCAGTAGTCACTGAAAAGATGATGACTAAAGTTTAAGGTCATGTAATAATGTTTATATATTATGATGAGTTGTATAAAGTGATCAAATCTAGATGTTTTTTAACAAATGGTTATGTTTTAATTAATGTGATTATTGGGTTTGAATGATTTATAGTGTTAATGTTTGATGTTGTTTGGAGATTTAATTAAGGCTTGTTTGAGATTTGGCAAGTCCACTCGCAAGTCTCAAATGCCGGTAGCGATCGAGGGAAAAGGTCGTTACACAAGCTAAGTTACTCCTCCACAAGATGCTAAGCTAAGTGAGCTACTGATCTATAAAACAAAAATAAGGGAAACTAGCAGGTGAGTCATAAAGACTCCATGAGTGGATACATGAAGGGGACAAGCAAAAGGGAAGAGTTTTTGCCTAAATCATCGATTTATAATAAACATGCATTTTTTTTTGCATAATCATAACTTTCTCATTCAATTCTTGAAAACGAGATAGTTTTAAATCAAATGGCATTCTTTATATCAAGTTCCACATTTCATAAACTCATTTATGAAAGAAAATAATTTAACACTTATGGAAACACCTTATGAAATAGTTGATCTAGTATCAAGTCCCTCGTAAGGGTTTTGGTACCATATTCTTAAACCCACCCTTTAGGCATTTTAAGCATTCATACTTGAATCATACTATAACAACCCTAATTTTTGGTATGAATTATGTAAGGCAAATGAAGCCAATAGATGAACTAAATTGAACCTTAGGTATATATGTTTAAGAATTCAAGGCATGCCTATGTTTATACAGAGATGGTGAAGGAATGTATGAGTATGTAAAAGCTAAAATGATATTGTACATGCGGTTGACACATGAATGATATAGTGCATATGTTTGACACTAAGATGAGTATGATTTGTATGCAAATTATGACATGTTAATTGGCATGCTATGTGACACAAAGCATGAATGAGAGTTGGTATGCATGATGGACTTGTGTGTTGAGTTTAAGTGAAATATGAATGATTGGAGGTTGTGGGGAAGATTTGGAATGAGTTTTGGCCTCAAGAAAACCAATTTTTATGAATTTGAACCTCAAGAGTCCATCACAGTGCTTGGAGGATCGATTTTGTGAAGTAGAAATTTAGGGGTAAATAATCTGTGAAGTAAAGTTTAGGGGCAAATAATAACACTGGCCCAAAATAGAGTACAAAACCCTTGTAGTCGATCCTAGGGTAGGGAATGAGATTTAGAGTAAAGAATCTAGAACAAGATTGAGTACTAAGCTTCCAAAGTCGATCCTAAAGTGCCAAATCAGCAAAAATCGAGTTTAAAACCCCAAAATAAAAAAATCTTTCATTTTCTCTTACGTTTTCATTCTTTTATCTGATTTCTCTTAAATTTCACTCCACTCAAAATCTTCACACTCTAATGCTAGATCTTGGATTTAAAGTGCTAAAAATGAACGATTTCACTCAAAAAAGCTTAGTTGGTGAATTTCCATTTTCTCGCTCTCTAAAACCAAACCTTAGCTTCCAAGAATAAATTTTTGAAGCACTTGGAGTTGTTTGGAGTAAATATGGAGTTGGGAAATGCTTCTAAAGGTAAGATAAAGCACTATTATAAATTGATTTTTGTTATAAACTATTACTAACTCAAATTCAATCTTAGTCTAGCTTTGAGAAAAAATTACCCTTTTGTGTTGACTAAATATTTGGGGTAAATTATAGCATAATCCCACTTTTAAGGAATGGATATTGAAGGATTTGAGTTTGTTTGTCAATATACTAAAGATTTAGCTATTTTTAGAAAAGTTGAAAATAATCTGAAAGCCAGGATTTGGTTATAAAATGAAAAGTTTTGGCATAAATAATAATGCTCATGTATAGCTGATGCTAGATGATTACGAGAATGAGAATGATGCTCAAGTACCAAGTTGCATGAATTGAAGCTAAGGCATTAACGAGTTGCAAGTCCCAATGTTGACAAAGAACCCTTAAATTGTCAAGGTGAATGGGAAAACTTTTATGTATAAGAGCATAATGACTAAGGTGCATATATGCTTCAATAATGATAATGCATAATGTGTGCTATGTTCGAACTACAAGCATGTCTAGAGGTAAAATTCCTAGACTAGAAAATATGTGAGAATGATGTGATATGCCTAAAAAGATTATGCCTAGGCTAATGATGTTGGTGTGAATATCAGTTAATGTAATGGAAATGATGACACTATGTTGAATGTCTATATAGTCAACATGTCTAGAAGTGTTATGCTTAGACTAGTGAATGTTATGGAAAATGTATGACATGCCTAGAAGGATATACCTATGCTGAATGTAGAATGTGATATGATGGTGATATAAGTAAATTATGATGAAATGAATGAGATCATGAGTGACAATAAGTATCAATGACATGATGTATCTACTCTCTGTGGATAATTTCGGACAAAGTTATGATGTTAATACGAATGCGTACATGATGAATATGTCTAAAAATGCTATATCTAGACTAGTGAATGTTATGAGAATTATGTGAATTGCCTAGAAAGACTGTCATAGGCTAGGTAATTAACATGACAATGATTATGTTCTTGAGATGAGAAGTAAAGCATGAGTACGAATGATTGAATATGTCATGATGACTAGCATGATCAATTATAATTGTGTTAAGGAATATGTTTCACCCATAGATGATTCCAAACAATGATATGATGTAGATTATGTATGTTCCACCAGTAGATAATTTCGGACGATGATAGGATATGAGACATGTATGTTCCATCCATAGATGATTCTAGACAATGATATGATGTGAAGTATGTATGTTCCATCCATGGATGATTTCAGACAATGTTATGATGTTGATTATGCATGTTCCGTCCATGGAGGAATTCCAGCCAATGGATATTATAAGGTTGAGTGTGTCTGCATCCCTGTGACTATGCATGTTTCACAGACAAGAATGGTGGTTTCGTCCCACTTGTGATTCCTGTTTGCTATGTGATGATGATTATGTTTATACCTTAGGGATGGTGGTAAACAGGGGCAGTGGTTGAAAATCTTGCCTGTGGTTTTCACTTGTTGTGTACGATGCCACCTGTGGAGAATACTTCGGGTGATGCTGTCCATTGGGATATTGCCCTAGGCGAGGATTGTGATGCTGTCTGTGAAGAGATTGCTCCGAATAATGACTTTGATATTCCATCAGTTGCTTTGGCATTGGGCGTGATTTGTCTCTCTATTGGCTGGCCACTATGCATGATTTGCTAATGTCTACGAGAAGACCATTTTATGATATGATATGATGACTACGTAATGGCATGCCTTAGGTTTGGAAATGTGAACCATGTTATGTGATGTTATGAAATGATGATTAATGTGGAGGCTTGAGGTAAAAGCCATACGTAATTGATATATGATTATGATGTGTTGCGAGCTTAGAGAGCTCATGATTTAGTTGTCAAGGTGAGCATTATCAAGTATGTATGCTGAATCATGTATGGTGGGCCAGTTCATACGGTGGATTATATTGACAACAGTCATGTTGGTAATGATGTTGAGTAAGGTGATGATGATTATACCACTTTAGTATATTAATAAACATCAGTATGCAACGTAGTACAGCTACCACGATTATGATAAACTAAAATTGACAAGTGATGTATGACCTACCCCCATTATGTACTTGCATGAGATATATGATATGCATGCATGATTAGAGGATATGTGTAGCAACTATCCTTGTACATTTACAACTGATATTTGTTTCCACTCACTAAATACTAGTGTGACTCATCCATTTCAGTTGTATTGTGCAGATAAATAGGCAGGAAGGATTGGTGGCTAGCGTTGTCATTTAGATAGACATGCGATTTTAACAACTGGTATGTTTTCCAGTGATGAATACTCCACTGTGTCACAGTCTGAGTCTTAGTTTATGTGCACTTCCACTGTGTAAATAAAGTATGTTATAAAGGAAATATGATGGCATGACATTGCCTTATGCTACGTAATGGATGCTTAATGACTTAGTAAATTAGCCAATGCACGGCTATGTGTATGTTATGTTTAAGTCCTGAATGTTATTACAAGCCAAGGGACTAATGTCAAATACTAAAAGAGTTAAGTTGATATGAGATGATGTTGGCTATAAGGACCTATGATTATGGTATATGTTTATCAGGACTTAAGTGTGAAACCTTGCTTTGGTCTAATGGGCTTGCCTATTGGGCCCGTGAACCGATCATGGCCCCCAGGTTTAGGTCGTGACACATACAAGATCCTATACTAGGATCTATCACGTATCACATATGTACCCAACTTGTAAGCTATAAGCATTCACATAAAAATACTCATTTCATCACAATACGATCATACTCAAAATGAATAGGAGTGCCTCGGCATATAATAACATGAATAACATCACAATTTCTCCCAACACATATCATATAAATTATGCCTCAGCACATAACAACGTGTGTCGTACCACTGACACAACATCAAGGACTGGAGCTTGATAACTCTATGTTATAGAGTTATTTTGTCGCATTTTGCATATTAACTTAGCTAAGTTCTTGAGATTTAATTTAGGAATTAGGTATTTTTATTTATTTGTCTTAGATTAGTAAATCATGTTGTGTTGATTTAATTTATGTTATTGTATTTTAGTTTGTTGATAATTTACTTTTGATTTAGCTATTATTGAGTTAGTTTGTTGCTTTTATAGGTGTACAAATAAAAAGGGCTTCAATTGTTAAAGAATAGTGCATATAAGGTCCATGCTTCTCCTACACATGTTTTAGTATTTTGAGCATAACTTTCATTCTCAAAGTTCAATTAACTAATTCTTATGCCAATGGAAAGCTAAGATATAGGGCTACAACTTTCATGTTTACAACTTTGCCTAGTTCAGCCTAGATTAAGGAAAAACTTTCATTACAAGTTGAATGAGTGCAATAGAGAAGACAAGACAAAACATTGGGCGTCACGACCATGGATGCATGGGTGCCACGATGCTGTGCAAAGAAGCACATAGGTCAACAAAACAGAACCTTGGGTGCCGCGGCATTAAGGAAGTGGCACCGTGGCGCCGACATAATATCCCAAGCAAAGCAAAATCCAAGAGTTGATTTCGAGTAGGATTCTAAGCCTTATTTAAAGACCCATTCAGAGCACTTAAAGGCAACAATTAAGATAGATTTTCTTTGAAAAAAAAAAGTCGCCAAGCAAGCAAGAAAGCAAGGAAAAGCTCTTGAAGATTAAATATCGAAAACCTGATAAATCTTTCTTTTCTTCTTTAGTTCTCTTTATACTTTCCTTGTTTTATATTGATGGTTAAATGTTTTTGGATGATGTTTTTAGTAGCTATGAGGAACTAAATTTCTTATCTAGAATTGTAATTGAATCCAGCATGTAGTTTGATTTTTTAATACTCTTTCTTGCTTATGATTGATAGTGTTTGATTTATTTATTTCAGTCATGTGATTAATGCTTCTGATTGACCGGCCATGAATTAGATAGATAAGATAACCTAAATGGAATCGAAAAAAGGAGTTTAGTGTTAGCCTTGGATGAAATAGCATATGTTTAATTTCAATTGCATGAGATGATTGATTGGATTTGGGTGTAGGGTAGGAATACACTTACATGTCATATATAACCATAATTAGAATTTAAGCTTAATGAGTCTTTCTTAATTGCAATTTGCATAGGAATATAGTAGATTGATTAAGAAAGATATTTTATAAGAATTTCGAAAGAAGCTTATAAATACATTAGAACTCTAGGTTAACAACTCAGCTATCGAGTACGTGAAGAGAGAGTAGAAAAGATTCAAATGAAGTGTTGAAGGGATATTGTGGTTCTAGACTTTTGTTTAATTGAGTTTACCTAGTTAATTTGCGATTCTTGTTATTATTTTTAATTGCTTTAATTTTCACTAGTTTTAAAAAATTGATTGTTTGGATAAGATTGAATTGTGTTAATTTTAATACTTAGTGAAATTTGGGTGCAATTCCTCATCAGATCGATACTTTACTTTACATTATATTACTTGTTAATGATACATGCATTTACGTGATAAATCCAACAAAATAGCCATCTGTCTACTCTCTGTTGCCTCATATAATGTATCATGATATTGGACTTGTGCCCTTTATTTGCTCCCATATACTGTCTAAATCATTAGTGCCTCGAAGGTTTAAGGACCTTTTTCTACACTCATACACCATCTATCGATAGCAACAAGATGGTCTAAGGCTCTTTACCTACACCATGTATGTCATCGAATCATCACGCATGATGAAGAATGTGGGCCCTCCGTCCACACCTCTTCACTCCACAACTTCACACTTTATAAGTATAACCATACTTACAAACAAACTTAACACAACCATACACATGAACAAATGTACAAAACAATGAGCAATATCATGCTCAATCAACAAAGCACATACTCATATAGGCATATACCATCAATATTTCCATATCAATTTCAAATAAGGGGATGTACATCATCCATACCAAATAATTCTATATTCACATGCCAATTCCATATTGGTTATACCAAGGAAGAATCTTTGAAGTGAAATCATTTGAAAAGGCTTATCCTTCTTTGTTCAAAACTATTACATAGTACTATATTTACATATATAATATATTCAAAATTTTCTTCAAAATGTTTTGAACAAATCTTCAAAACCAATACTTTACCAAGTCATTTAAATCATGCAAGGTAAATAGCACATAAAAATATGCTCACTTTACATATCAAAGTTTTTTTTTTTTGAAAGGTACATATCAAAGTACTTAAAGAGGTATACTGTATACCCACTCACCTTGACAAGAAACAACTTCCTCTAAGCTTCAAGTCATCTAACCTTGCTCATTTTACAATATTGAGCTCTAACAATGTCACACCCCATTTTTGAAGGGATCATGACCGACACTAAGACCTACATGGGTATGGCTCATTAGACCCTAGTAAGCCTTTTTAAATCATTCTATCAACAATCAATCACATTTGACGTATTTGCCATCACAACCATCATCATA
>NW_018397273.1:1056812-1095292 GCF_002168275.2 Theobroma umbraticum
ATAACTCTATATAATAGAGTTATCACATATACGCAGACACATGATTATAGACTTCTCAACATGAATTATATGTATGTTTTCATTCATAATATTTGTACCTTATACAATATATGTAAATTCTGTAAACGCACCCTAGGTACTCATATGGACTTGCAGATCATCATTCATAATATTCACATAATTTCATTTAAGTAACTTGCCATTCGATGGCTTAACATTTCAGTATAAACAAGTAAACATAGATAGTAATATAAAGATCAACTAGTCAAGCGATACATGACTTGACTCTCTAGGCTTCGAGATAACTGCTATAACACCTACCAAGAAAGAGGAATGGATCACGTCTCTGTGACGCTGGTGGCTGATGAGCTATCACTGATATACAACAAAAATTGAGAAAACTAATGTGTGAGTCATAAAGACTCTATGACTGAATATGGGAAAAGGACAAGCTAAGGGGGAGAGTTTTAGAACAAATTACATTGTTAATGTATGCATGAATCTTGAAGTAAACATACTTCATTTCAAATTTCTCATAAAATAGAATTGTTATAAACCAATCTCATTTCATGGTGAAATCAACATTCGTAAACAAATAGTTCTTAAAATGAGTTTAATATTTATGTAAAAACCTTTAGGAAAAACAAGGAAGTTGTACTTTACCTTTAGAATTGGGTCCTTCCGAAGGGAAACAATACTTAACCATATAAACCCAAGCTATGGGTCACTTACTCCAATCTTTCTGTAAATCAAGTGAGCTACTTATATACTCAAAACTTCTAATAAGATTCAATCATATAATATTTAGTAATCATCTTTCAATCCATATAACTCAAGTGAACATTTTTCCGATCCATAAAACTCAATCAATTCATTGCAACCTATTCTATGGCTATCTTATAACTTAGAGTTTAACCTACCACTCAATCAAACATTCAAGCATAAGAAACGAGCTCAACTTGCATCACAATAACAAGAGTAATATGTAATATTCATATATGCAATAAAGGTGCCTACTTGGTCTTGTCCTATGTCTAGGCATCACAAATAGGTGGTACCTCCGCCCCATTTGGGCTATATACATTTGTGTAGTACGATTCCCCATATTTGGCTCTCATCACTCAAGCAAGAATCACAAGCGGGACTATTACTACCATTCTTGCTTACCACCATCCCTGCAACACCAATGCAAGGCTATATAATTGTGTGTGGTACGATACCCGATATCTGACTCTCATCATATGCGAGTGGTATTCCGCCTCAACTCAAGGATATAAATAGCCGTGTGTGGTACAATGCCCCACATCTAGCTTTCATCATCGTGTAGAATATCACATATTCATACAATTATCATCAACATATCATACACATATTTCTCTATAAACCATACTCATAAGTAAGCTTATCTCGTAAGGTATGTAGTACTACATCACATTCGATCCCATAGAATCATGTCTCGCATGTTTCAAGTTTTTCTCATAAAACATATCATAAGCTTAAGGGTGGCAACATCTACCTCCACCTAAGCATTCATCTCTATTTTTCCATAACAACAATTTAGGTACCATTTTACCTTGCATTATATTTTCTCAAAATATTCCATCATCATACTTAACGTCAAGGATAAAAGTGGGAAACTTATGTCCATTTATCATCCATAATCCATACACTTTTCTCATTCATCATCATAATGGAATTGAAACATTTAAAGGAAAACATTTGAAAGGGTTTATCCACCCTTGTTAAAAACTAATGCATGGTAGAGATATTTACACACACACACGCACACACACACACACACACACACACACACACATATAGATTCTGAAACTTCTTTGATAACATTTGGTTAAAATCATTTTATTTAATATTGTGTACATAATTTTCAAATCATGCACGTCAAACAATTCAATAAACCATGCTTAGCTTTACCTTATTAAAATACTGTAAAAAGGTGTATCCACTCACCTTGACAAGAAGTGACTTCTTCTAAGCTTCGAGTCACCAAACCACACTCATTCTACTATCCCAAGCTCTAACAATCACCTAATAAAATAGGTCCTATCATACGCTCCTAGTTTCTACCAAGAAACCCATTTTCGAAACTAGTATATTTATCGAATAACCTCCCTTTAAGTTCCAATAAATTTCTAAACTTCAGACTCAATCCATAAAATGAACAACCTTAACTTTCCTTACCTACACAACCTCCTTGAAGAGCAAAATCTCCAAAATTCTTAGCTCAAAAATGGAATAAATAAGTTGACATTTGTAAAATCCTAGAGTTAGGTCATACTCATGAGATTTAAACTCAAAAATGCCAAATCTTACCTTAGAATCATGTTAGGAAGGTTGAATCCTTATCTAATAGGGTCTTGAGAGGTTAGGAGAGGGTTTGGATGGTGTGAGAGCCAAGTTGGAGGCTGAAAAAGTGAAAAATGAATTTTAGGGCTCAAGCTAGGTTTTATATTTTTTTTCCACACTAGAACCTTGGAATCAACACCTTGACTACTAGGTGTCAATTCCTTATGCTTATTTTTCAACTCAAACTTGCTATTTTGAAATTCTAACTTATAGGAATTGACCCTTTAACCATTAAGGATTGATTCTTAAGTTTCCAGAGGCTATTCTAAGAATTCCATCTTGTAAGAATCAACCCTTCCTTACTTGGGTTTGATTCTTGATACTTCCAAAAGCTATCTAAGGATCTTGTGCACATTGGGATTTGTCTTACCATTGGATCAACCCTTCAAGCTCAAACTTGGAAAAATCCATATCTTTGGTTTCCTTTTTCACCCATGCTTGCAACCATCATTTTTCCATGAATGTAACTCAACAATATGGAGAGATTGAACATCAAATGACAAGAAATTTTCATTGGTAATCCTCACCAAATATAATTCATAAAAGTTCAAATTTTACAAATCTCCACAATATGAAAAATTAGCTTCACAAACAATCACTGAGCACAATAAATCCTATCATAAAGCTTATAGCTTCTAGCAAACCCATTTTTGGAGGTAGTTGAGTAATCAAATATCCTTCATTTTAATTCCAACAAGCTTTCAAACTTCAAACCAAAACCATTTATTGAACAACCTTAAGTATTCTTACCTTCATAACCTTTTTGAAGAGTAAAAACCCCCCAAATCCTTAGCTTAATGAAGGATTAATAAGTTGAAATTCGTAGAAATATAGAGTTAGATAATAACCATGGGTTTCAAACCCAAAAATGCTAAATTTTACCTTAGATTCGAATTTGACAAGTTGAATCCTTGCTAAAAGCTTGAAAGGTTGTAGGAGGGTTTCGAGGCTATTAAAGGTGAAATTGAGTCCGAAGAAAGTAGAAATGAGAACTAGGACTTGGGTTAGGGTTATATATTTTTCCATGCTAAACCCTAAGGATCGACTTTTAAACCCCAAGGGTCGATCTCTGAGCATATTTTTTTGGCCTAAGTTTGTAGGGATCAACCATAAACCTTCAATGGTTAATCCTTTTCATGTCGAGTAGCTAATTTTAAGTTCTATTTGTAGGGATCGACTTTTAAAAGCTTGAGCGTCGATCCTAATGTTCTAAAAAAACTTTCTAAGCATTTCATCTTACAAGAATTGACCTTTTAGCCCTTGTGGGTCAATCTTTTTGGTTCTAGAAGCTCTCCTAAGCATTTTGTTTTGTAAGATCGACCCTCCACTGCTTAGGGATAGACCCTTCATGCCTTAACATAGAAAAAAAAAATCTATTCTTTTAACTACCCTTCTCTTCCATATTTTCAACCATTGATCATCCACAAATATAATACTATTTCATGAAGAATCATTATTCTTAATCCAATAATTGGGAAAAATTCATCCAATAATTAAAATAAAATATAGGTCATAAAATACTCAAAATCACAAACTTCCATATCATAAAAGTTGGGGTTTCAATTTTGGTGTTGAACATAAAACATCAAATGATTTTTATTGTGATCATCAGTTTGCCTTACACATATGCAAGAATCCTATTCTTCATGAAAAGACAAAACATACAGAGATAAATTGTCATTTTATCATCATTACTCCACAGCATGTTTCCACTAAAGACCGACTGGCAGATATGTTTACAAAGGCATTCCAGCCTGCACAATTCCTCCATTTGATGAGCATTATGGACATCTATGTGAGAGTAATAAGAATCAAGTATGCGCAGTGCGCATGATGACAATTATTGGTAACCTGTAATAGCCGGGTAGTTTTGTAAATTGCAATTAGTCAAGTAAGGTTATTTGTGTAATTTAAATTCTTTAGTTTGTTAAGTTTGTTAGTCTGATAGCTTACTTTTGGAGAAAGTTAATGTTGTTAGTATTAGCTATAAATAGCACAACGTAACAGAATTCATTCCCGATAATGAGAATTACAAAAATTACAATTCTCTTATTTGTTCTTCACTCAAAAATTACAAAAATTGTACAAGGTTAACATAAATTGGTTAACTGTTTCACTATTTAATAATTTAAAGTTATTAACTATTATTAGACTAATGGTTCGAGTTGAATTTACTATTTGGAATTAAATTAATAATTTTTTGAAAAAAAAGTATTTACACTCAATTTAGTTGCATTTTGCCATAATAAAACTGGTGCAGTTAAAAGAGCAGTCTAACATTATATTGTAGCCCTGAAAAAACGACCTTCATCTATTCTTACCTGGAGAAAACTCGTAAATCATCCTGGCAATAATATTTACAGACACTAATTGCTTCAATAGCTGAGCTAGGCGTCTCAGACTTAATGCTCTTTCTTAAATCACGTCCATCTTTCCAAGCACGTCCAGGTTCTTCACGTCTCATCAAGGTGAATTTAACATCATTCTCTTTCTGATATTATGCATCTTCACCGACCAGGTTCTTCACTGTAAACCGTCTCGAAAGTTAACCACGTATATGGCAACTATGGTGACAATAGCCCCAACCAGTTGCAAGGGTGAGAAGGTCTCACCTAGGTATAAGAACCTGTGGTTAGGAATGACAATATTAGCAGTGAACCAATTACAAAGACTAGAAATTTCTGTTATATGATTTTCATAAGTAATCAGCTCTCATTTTTGTCAAAATTATCCAGCCATCTCTGGATGTTAATTTTGATGTTAGAAATTTTAACCCTTACGGTAGAATTCTACATTACCAATTCTTTATTGAACCTCATACCAAATTGCAATATCTTACCCAAAAATTGAAGCAAACATGGGCGTCAAGAAGGTGAGGGAGCTGAGCTTCGTCAAGCTACCTGAAATCCATTCGTAATGGCAATTCAAATTTCACATACAGGTTTAAACTCGAAATGCCAGATAACTTTTCCGATGCTGAAACAACTCCAATCCACCAACTCCCCCCCTTCCCCAAAAAAATAAATAACAATAGGATACCGAAATGAAATAAGCATATGTTCGAATTTTGGAAGAAATGTAACCTTTGGTAGCACTGTAGAAGTATACACCATAGCTGATGGCACTTCCAAAAATGGATGTATAAAAGAGTGCCAACAAATCACTGGCTGAAAGCTCCTTAAAACTCCCACTGAAAACAGGATCATGATTGAGAATGGAGATTCCAACAAGAGGAAGACCACCAATAACCATGTGCTGCAATAGAATTTCATGTATATTAGTTTCTAATTTCCATCTTTCACAGAGGTTGTGCAAGCAGACAAAATGAGGAAGTATGACTTACTGTAACTTTACAACATCAATTATCTCTAAAACCCTTCATCCTTCTAGAAGGAAAAAACCAAATGGAGCCCATAGGAGGTTATTATATATGTAATTACATGGTTAAAGTACAAATTTGATGTTTGTATTTATCAAAATTATGGATCTTAATCACCCTTTATATTTCAAGTATTTTGGACCCTATACTAATATTAAATATAGATTTTGGTGCCTCCATCAATAATTACAGTTAAATTGATGACGTAGCTATTTTTTGGCTGACGTGGCAAGCTACATATCATTTTTTAACTTGTCTATTTTTTAGAATACAAAATTAAAAAAATATATTTATGAAAATTTGAAATAAAAAAATAAATCTAAAAGAAATAGAAACTAAAAGAAATAATCAAAGAGAAATAATTAAAAAAGTCATTGAACTTGTCATGTCAGTCAAAAAAATAGCCACAGCATTAATTTAACAATCTATGTCACCAATTTAACTTTGATTATTATCGGAGGGACCAAAATCCACATTTAATTAAAGAATAAGAATCAAAATCCTAGAAATGAAAAAAGAAAAGGAATTAAAATTCATAATTTTGTCCAGTAGAGGGACAAATCTGCACTTTAACCAAATTAAATCCATATGGAAGATTCATTGATAACCATGCTTAGTTCTTTTTCAAATTGTTGTTTATCTAATTAAATTAGGTTAACTAAAATTACTAATAAGAAAAATTAATTTTACACAAGGTTGATAAAATAAAAAATATAATATTTAATATATTTAGAAATTGTCATTCGTCACTTACATATTAAATAGTGAGAATCATGCAACTTTAATTCGTTTAACTTAATAAATAATATAAAAACTTGTATTTTACCTTGGAGAGCAAGATTATAATTTTTAACTTGTGAAAAGACAAATTACAATGTACCTTAATGGCGTTTGGTCACGGAGAACGGAATAGCCATTCCCCCTATCCCTTATCACCTTTTATGAAGTTGTTTGGTTCATGGAATGGCCATTCTGAGAAAGCTTGGAATAGCCATTACCGACCCCCTTAGTAATGACTATTCCAACTGCGTTGGAATAGGATAAAAAAGTTATTGTATAAAAATGCCCATAACCAATTTTAAAAATTACTACCATATATTCATATATATATTTTTTTCTCTCTACTCTTCTACCTCTCTCCTCTCTCTACATTTCCTTCACCACCGAAAGGTGGCAACAGCACTAGCACCATTATAAATTATAAAAAATTAATATTTTAAATTAAAGTTTAAAGTTTTAATTATAAATGACAAATAATAAAATAAAAATAAATAATCATATTAATGTTTTAATTATAAATTACCAATATTTTAAATAAGCTATAAATTATTAATGTTTTAGAACATAAAAATAGAGAAATAAATAAAAATAAATAATCATACTAAAGTTTTAATTAAAAGTTTATTAATATTTTAAATAAATTATAAAAATAGCTAGAAATTTTTGTTTGAAAATCATAGATTATAATAAAGGGTATTTTTGTCCTTTTATCACATATACCTTGGTCATTCCAAAGTTATTTTTGCCAGGTCATTCCAAAGTTATTTTTGCCAACTAAACACTGGAATAATGTCATAATGAGAATGTTATTCCATGAACCAAACTCTATAATAACTATTCCTCAGAATGAAAGGTGACATTTTGCAATATCAGCGGGTGAAACAATAATTTTAAGGTTCTAAATGAGCAACATTACATACAATCAGTCTCAAAAATAAAAAGATGATGATATGTCTGAACTCCCTACGCACTTGAATGAGTTAATCTCTCTAAGATAGAGGCACATCCCTCAAAATTGTCATCCTTTAGCCTATCATCTCCAAAGTTATATGTCAGAATGAGAAAAGCTTCTAGTTTGAAAATGAAGAAAAGGTATAAGCAACTGAAGCAACTGCAAGAAACTAAGGTTTCATTTTGGGCTTCAAGGTCTCAATCTAGTTACATTGGTACTAAAAACAAGTTCCAGTAGGAACTAATATTGTGAAAGAGAAAGTTGTTGAAATCAGAAGGAAGAGAAGAAGCATGATATCAAATATGTAAAAGTTGTGGACACACACTTCATCTTGAGGTCAAAGTACAAAACCATAAGGAAGAAGGATCAGGTTTTAAAGGGGAAAATGATGTAGATGTGAAGATGATATAAGCTGTCATGGGAAGCTTAGAAGTAGATGCAGTTGTTTTTGAGGAAATAAAACTTGACATCTTGGATGATGATGACTTGTTTATTTAATTTCCAAGATGACATTTTATAAACGTCATGGTTCTCTCTCTCTCATCTTACATCAAGTATGCTGCCTACTACCTTGCTAGAAAGAAACAAGTAAAGTAAGACCTAAAGATATTTACAAAAAGGCTGTAAGTAAAGACAATAAGAATCACAGATAATCAAATGATAACAAGCTTATTAAGAGGAAATTGGGATGCCTACCCATCCAGTTGCCATGATAGGATCAGAGTATTTGGAAACCCAGCGGACCAAGACAGTTCCAACTGCCATACTCTGAGCTGCAAGGAACATCCACCATTCTCCACTCCCCCATAGTGAAAAATTACTTTCATCCAATGCAACTGCAGGTACCTGCAAAATACAGCTTATCTTATACTAAGGCAAAACAAGGAGCAGTTGTATTTGCTTAAGCAAAAGCCTTAAACAATGAAAACAATTATCCCAAATCAAAACTAATTATCATATACAGCCTTAAACAACAACTTAAATTTTTTATACATAAGAACTGCAGGAAAAGGCAATGATAGTGACAGCTCTTCAACGGAATGATACCAACAGCTCTTCAAAGGAATGAATTTGGATCTAACCATTCTAAAACAAAATGAACAAATCAGGGTTCACAAGGAACAAAAAATGTGATTATTTGTTTTAAACTTTGCATTACAAAGGTCAATAACTAGCCTCCCAAAAGTTATGGAATGTTCTACAAAAATCTGTACATTTATGTTTTCATGAGGAGAATATGCAAAACACAATCTTCCTTTTAATGTGAATGAAAGTTCATCTGTTCTAGTCACAAATCACTACACTGTATACATAATGGAGGGCACTCGTGTCAAGCCCCAAGCATCAATTGATGTCTAATATCAAATCAAGCATAAACTATTTGACATCATTCACTTGCATAAAGCGAATCCCAAAGGCTTGGACAAACCCAGCAAGCACAACCCACTAGTTGGAGATCAAAATTCCCATCAAAACGTGAAGGCCATGATATGTGAATTTGATTATAGGTTCATGATGAAGCACTATGCAAATTTATTTCCCCTTTTTTTTTATAAGCAAAAAAAGGGAAAATAAATTTGCATAGAGCTTCATGACCTGCAGCCTAATAAAATTCATGCAAATCTAATAATATTTTATTCTGAGATAATAAAACCATTAGGTATTTAATGAGTATCAGCTTAAGAGGGCTAATTCTTGAGACAATGGGTTCGAATCAAGTAAAAGGTGTCAAAAAAGTTATTTCTTAATCAATCTGACTTATAAAACTTCGAGGTGTCATGATTGAATCTTTATATTAGTGGATCGTTATCCTAAGATGAGTTGATTATTTCTTTGTCTAAAAACTTCTGATGCTCTAATTGTTGCTCAGCATTTCTTTAATGAGCTGTTCAACTTCAGGGATTGACCAAAATTACAAAGGTCAACTTTTATTGTGTTAAGTATATTACACACTTCAGTTACTCCGTTAGTCAAATGGGTGACATGACAAAAATAGGTAATAAGAGTTAGACATGTGGCACATTCTTATTAGATGTTTACCATTTGACAAACAAAGCTAGTCTTAGGTGTAAACTATTTAACAGAAGCAAAGTTCGCGTACCTAATTGTGAACTTTAGATTCCTGCCATGTATCCTAGAGTTTTTTTTTTTTTGATAGGCCACATATCCTAGAGTTAAGCCCATATCGATTATGTAACCATTGCATGAACAAACGTAAAACTAAAGATATAAGAACTAATTTACCGAACTGAAAAGTAAATATAGAATTATATGATGACAAAATCATGATCTACAGTGACCAACATCTTTCTACATATTAGAGCTAGTTTGCGTTTAGTTTGCCAAATGCATTTTTAACTTCTCTTTATAATACTTTTTGAAAGGATCTACTCAAAATAACACTTGCTAAAAACCTCCAGCTAGGCCAAACAAAGCCAAAGATGTGTGGATACTTTTTAATAATAGGGAATATAACACTGCTTGTTAAAGCAAGATATTCTAAATATAGGGCACTCATTTATGCTAACACAACATCCTGTGAAGTATTAATACCGTGGTTGTTTTATTATTTCTTTCACTTAAAAACTTATGATTTAATTTTATAAAGTTGAGTCTTTTATTTTCTTTATTTATAAAAAATAAACAAAAATACTATCAAATAGTTTTCTACCTTCTAAAGCACTTCTGTGTTAAGTTTGCCAAGCCGCTATCTCAACTTCTCTTTACAGCACTTTAGAACAACTTTACTCAAAGAACACTTCCTATAGAAGCTCCAATCGGGCCAAATAGAGCCTCTATTTTTATCCAGGATAAAAGCAGAACTAATCAACTAGAGAATTTAATAACTTAATAACAATTTAAAGAGCTAAACCCCTGAATCAAAATCTAGTTCTTGGCTCTCTCATTTAAAAAGATATTCCCAAGAAGCTATAAATGAATATATTAACGAACCAGAAAAACCATAACCCGAACACCGATAACAGTTTTTTTAAAAAAGATTATTGTTTCCATATGATGAATGAGATAAACAATAGCTCGAAGAAATAGATTAAGAAAAAAATCTAGTGTTTACCTCAAGAAGTAGAAGGCCAATGACCCCAAGGACTAGTCCTGCAGCTCCTACTAATCCAATGGACTCATCGAATAACAAGGCTGCAAGCACAGCTACTGTCAAAGGCTGTGAGTCAATTATCACCTGCATAAATCAAACAGCAATAGGTCACATTTCTTATATACTTATCAGAAAAAAGGAAAAAGAAAAGGTGGGGGTGGGTGGGATTAGGTACTAACTTCTCTAAATTTAGTACAAATAGTATGGATAGAAAAGTAGAACATACACTGCCCAAACCAGCAGAAGTCCGCTGCAATCCTTGAGCAAGAAACCCTTGGAAACAGGTGGCATCCACAAGAGCGAAGACAGCAATGGAAAGCCAAGCAGTGAGTCCAGAGGGAGAAGGCCTGCCCCTCGACTTGGCAAATGCCACCAACAGCAACCCCGCCGGAATCAAACGAAAAGCAGCCACAAAGAAAGGCCCTGTCTTGGGCAACACCTCCTTCATTGCCACCATTGCCGTGCCCCAGAAGAAGAATGGGGAGACCAGCACCGCCCACTCCAACCATATGTTTCTTTCGTCTTCCTTAGCTTTTTCGTCTTCCGTTTCTTCCTTTTCATTTGGACAGACAAGGCACTCGACGTCTAGGCCCGTCCCCACGCAATCCATAACTTCTGGGTCTTTGGCTCTGCAGGTGATTCTGAAACGAGTGGAGCTGGCATGGACGAGCTGGGATAGTTTCAAAGTCTTTGAAGACCGAGTAAGAGAGGAGGAATTATGGGAGGATGATGACAATGACCACGATAAAGAAGAAGAAGAAGAAGAAGAGATATTATTATTACTACTATTATACAAGGAGGAAGGCGGGGAAGAAGGAAAGGTCCAGCAGCAGCAGGCCCCCATTTCCCAATGCGATAAGAGCAATGGTGTTCACGCTTTAATTGCTGCCCAGTAGTCGGAGTTTCTTAATTAATGAAGAAAATTGCAAGATGACAATGCCACGGCTATGCATAAAGAATAATAATATCCCCCACAGTTCGTCACGTTGAATTATATACAAGTAAAAGCTTTTGGCCACGACTCAAGTCAAGAGCCACTATAATACAGAAATAATAAATAAAACAAAAAAACCTACAGCAATAATTAAAAAAAATGTTTCATAAATAATTAAAAAAATCTTTGCATGTCTTCTTCACCAACTCAGAGTTGTAGAACTGCTGAAGGACTCCGACTCGTGCGCCTCTTGGTCCATGCAAATTCAGGTACTAATTTCAATATGACTTTTATCTGCGATAGCCAATATTTTTTTCTGTTCTTTTCTTTTTATAAAAAAAAAGAAATAAAAGAAGAAAATCAGCTTAATTTGCTATACCCATCCCTTCTGTAATCCACGAATTCTGGGTTTTGTTTTGCTGGCTAGAAGTAATCAAGTTTTGTGTTAATTGAATTGAAGTTTGAGAGTTTTATCGGACATTTTGACCAAGTTTGGGAACTTTCTGATGTTTTATCTCAATTTATTTGCATATGTTTCTTATTTTTTACTAAGTTTTGATTAATTGTTACTAATTGCCTCCGCAAGCTGACCAAGTATAACAATATTCCTGAGTGGCAACCGTAAAGAATCTTTGTGGATTGGCTGGTAGCTTCAACAACTGTGGAAGGAATCGGTTATGCTTTCATGTTGATGGTTTTTTCCCACCCTAATATACTGATTTGAATCCAGTTCCTGAGTTGTATATTTGAATGTATGTATGATATATAAACTATTGTCTAGACTTATATGTATTCTGAGTAATTGAAGTTGAATTGCAGTTCCTGTAGTGAAGAAGTTGAAGAAAATTGAAGGGCAGAGACCAGTAATGAAGGAAAAAATTGTAGGTGATGGGGATTCCTTGAATCTTCTGGTGGATGATAATATGGATGCCAAAGGCAAAGAGGTTAGAAATCTTGATCATCTGCTTTCCCAACTTGCATACAAGAGTGGTCATAGTAATGAAATTGTCTTGAAGGAAAGCGAAATTGTGAGCGGACAAAATGGCCATAGGAGGAGAGCAGATGTGCAAGTACCAAGGGTCTCTCCTTATTTTCAGTCAAGTGGAGAAAAACAAGAAATGTCAAGTGGAAACTGCAAACCAAAAGTCAGTTTGCTTTCACAAGTTGCTCATAGTAATGAAATGGTTTTGAAGAAAGGAGATGTTAACAAACAAAATGGCAAGAGGAGGAGAGCAGATGCGCAAGTTCTAAAGGTTTCTCCTCATTTTCAGACAAGTGGAGAAAAACAAGATATGTTAAGTGGAAACTGCAAACCAAAGCTCAATTTGATTTCACAAGTTGTTCATAGTAATAAAAGGGTTTTGAAGAAAGGAGATGTTAACAAACAAAATGGCAAGAGGAGGAGAGCAAATGCGCAAGTTCTAAAGGTCTCTCCTTATTTCCTGAGAAGTGGAGAAAAACAAGACATGGAAAGTGGTACTAGCAAACCAAAACACAAAGTGGTCAAAGCGTCCCCTTATTTCCTGAAGAACAAGGATAACATTTTAGGTGGCATGAAAAAAGCAACAAAGCCAGCTGGAGTTAAACCTGTTCTTTCTGCATCTCAGAAAAGAGATGAGGCTTACCAAAGAAAAACTCCCAATAACACATGGATTCCTCCGCGCTCCAATGCTCCACTGCTCCAGGAGGATCATACACACGATCCCTGGAGAGTCTTGCTTATATGCATGCTTCTCAATAAAACTTCTGGGAACCAGGTTTCCTTCTTTCAAATCTCATTCCAATATGCTTTTCTTCACTTTATATTTATTGTGGAAACTTTTGAGATGCTGTTGCTTTCCTTTCTTTTCTTGTTAGGTTACGATTTCTCATTTTTTTATGAATCAAATCATCTGACTCCTCTTATGTATTGCACCACAACAATTCTCAACAACTATTGACCACTATGTATCTCCATGTCTTCCATCTTAGCTGAGCATTAGTATGCCACTTTGATCCTAGGAACTAAGAAGGCATATTGCATCACACCCTTAAGAGTATTCAGGCTGGGGGCAAACTTTTTGCTTTCGCATATTATGTAATAACAATCATTATGTAATTCCCTTACAATTACTGTCCTCTGTGTCTTACATATTGCAGAGATAAGTGGATCAATCCAGTAGGATGATGATTTAGTTTCGAAAACAATTTTTTCTCTGTTTACCATTAGAGTATAAATCGGGTGACTAGATAGGGAAATTACAATAATTAGCTCTTCTTCATTAAAGTAGTAATCATAACACAGTTGTGTAGCACTTTCCTGAGGTAGTGTATGGCAGACAGGCTAATCTGGTTTATAAAAATTTTCTCTCCATTTTGGAAGGCTGGTTTTGATGTAGCGAAACTGTACCTGTAATGGTCCCAATAATCAAAATGGCTGCAATGTGAAGATATGTCTTTGTTTGTAATTGAAGCTGGGGTTGAGAATGAGAGAAGGAATGGCGGAAAGAAAGCGTGGCATTTTGTGTGTGGTTTGGGAGGAGTGGTAGGTTTGGAATAAGCTGGGACAGGGGAATGTAGGGAAGTTAATGTGAGAAAAGCATGGTGGGGTGAAAGGTCTCTCAGTTACACAAATGGCACCTAGCTTTCAACCTAGACAGTTATAAAATTGTTCTGCCACCCTTGTGGAAAGCATTAATATTTGAGAAATTGGAGAATAGAACTAAGAATAACTTGTAGAAAACTAAATATCAGAAGTGATTTGCCTTGTGTAGAAAGTTGGTTTCTCTCTCTAAACCGGGCATCACCATCGTTTCCAAGTGAGATACCTCCATGTTGTCCATAGGCTTCAGTGTGCAGTCCCCTCCAAAGTTACCCGGTACGTGGATCGCCTCAATTCTTATTTCTCCAACATGTCTCAGCCTTTGGAAGCTGAGATGTGTGCTGTCAATTTCAGTGCATTACTTCTAGAAACCTATGGATTGCTTGATTGTGCAAATTGGATCGCTGATGATCAGCGTGTGGGATCTTGTGATCAAATATGAATGTTGGTGGGGGGAAGCGAATTTTGTAACTATGGTCCCCTCTATTGGACTTTTAGTTCTTTGATAAATATGGATGTCGTGTTGCTAAAAAGCTCTCATGCTTGATTATCAATAATCTTGGTGGTTGGATGTGAAACATTTTTCTTGTTATTTTAGTGTAACTGTATAAATAGAATGGGAATTCAACTAGTATTTTCTAAAAGTGTTGCAGGTAATCATATCAGTTGAAAGGTGAAACAGAATTGAACTATAATTGAGTTTCTTGAGATCCTTGGTTTTCTTGGCTGGTACATCTTGACATTATGTCATGATGGTAAACCAAGCTAAACCTGTGACTCTTGTCGCTGACTGCATAACTGTGTCGTATTCAGCATAACTGTGTTGCATATATACTCACGAGATGGAGAAAACAAAGCAGTAGATGTAATATGTAGTCAAATTAATGATAGTTACATTAATTGCAGGCTAGAAACGTATTATCCGACCTCTTCACTCTGTGCCCCGATGCGAAGACTGCCACTGAGGTCGCCACGGGGGAGATAGAAAAGGCTATAAAACCTCTTGGGCTCCAAAGGAAGAGGGCAGAGATGATACAACGAATGTCTCAGGAGTATTTGTGGAAGGAATGGACCCATGTGACTGAGCTGCATGGTGTAGGAAAGTAAGTGGGCAGTTCTCTGTCTCTATCCAATCCTGTAAATCCCATGCTTTTCACTGCAAAAACAGTTTATTGTTGTACTGTTTTTGGTGACCAGGTATGCTGCAGATGCATATGCAATATTCTGTACAGGGAAGGGAGATAGAGTAACGCCTAGTGATCACATGCTTAATTATTACTGGAACTTTCTATACGGGCCCAAGGATCCCTCTTACTAATAGATAGATTCGTTGAACAAAAAATAGTGTTTTGCCTTGGAATTCTTGTGAACTCAATTATTTTTTTTCCTTCATATCTTAGTATATGTTAATATCATTTTAAGTATATTCCTTCACTGATGAAATAAAATTAAAGTTAAAAGAATTAAATATATTGAAAGTAATATATGGAGAAATTTTATAATAAAACATTACTCATGGTACATGCATAAATAATAACATTTCTTTTAATCTGAGAATAATTTGTATCAATTCATTTACAATGGTTGCTCGCAGTGACCATTGTCACAGCATTCACTTTAAACTCTCACTTGTACATTTTTGGACAGCACCAGACCTAAACAAAATCGTTAGCAACAGCCTGCAATCCAAATTCGATATCCATGACTGATCGAAAGGAACACCTTTCACGCCAAAATCAATATATCCATGAATGATTAAAGGAATCTTTGGTTATATTTTCATATCAGAGAATGCAACAAACCGATTGTATCAACTATGAAATGAAATGAGAAAAAATATCAAAGTTCAATAGAAGAGGATCATTTGAATGAAATAGTTTCATGCAAAATCAAGGATGTCTAAATACAGCATAAATATTCCTAATTATGAAGCACTATACTGCTTTTCAAAAAAAAAAAAAAAGGAGAGAAATTGAAAAATGAAAGCAATGGGTGCCGGCCAAGCAAAGTCCAAGTCAACAAGACCTGCATTCATGTTCAAGTAATGCCAAGAAAAAGAAAAAAAAAATTATCTTGCAGACCCATCCTGCCATTTACGACTGAATCTTTAAAACAGGAAAAGCAATGACATCTCGGATGCTGGCGGAATTTGTCAAAAGCATCACAAGCCTGTCAATCCCAAGTCCCTACAAAGAAGAATTTTTTCCATCAGGATTTGCTTAGAAACAAATGTGTCAAGATGAAAATTATATCAGTGTCCATAAAATCTCCATTTTAGAAAAAGAACAATAGTCCAATGTCATACAAATAAACATTTACTCCAAGAGCTGAAGCTACAAAATTTATGAAAATTTATTACTTTCCATAAAGACAAGTTGCAACTCAGAACAAAACTAATGGATGGACCTTATATACAACAATAAATACACATGGATGAACCACAATGCAACCATCTTTTGAAATGTATAAACACGTATTTATGTTTATTATGGAAAATCCAGATTACGTGCAAAGTATAGTGAGTTTTTTACTTATACAAACTAAGTCATACTACATAAACCCAATCCATAAAGAGCTTGGAAGTACCAGAATGGATCAGTTTTAGAAGCATCAAATGCAAGTAACAGGCTCAGTCATAACGGAGCAGTTTTAGAAGCATCAAATGCAAGTAACAGGCTCAGTCATAACCCAGCATGTTTATGATTAGATGGAATCTAATGTTATCAACATGTTGAAAAGGAATGATGTACACTAATCAGCGCAAACAAGATGGGTATACCATTCCTGAAGCTGGGGGCATTCCATATTCCAAAGCAGTAAGAAAATCATCATCAAGAGTCACTTCATACATAGAGTCTTCATTTTTATGATCTTTTTCTTCCATACTATCTGTGACTGAAACAGCTTCTGCTCTCTTCTTGTTATGTTGCCTTACTTGCTCTTCCAGGCGGGCTCTCTGCCACAATTGGAAACAAATGACCATCCTTTTGCTTTCAACTTAAAACAAACTCAAAGTCACAGTTCACAAATATATTATCAACAATATCTCATAAATTATGCCCAAAGAGATTTTTAAGACTGTTCAACCATGCTTTATATCTTCAAAGCCACTAAACAGGCTATAAAGTTTTGTAAGAGTAATAAACAAATAAGTATCTCATGAAGGAGATATGTACAGGCTGCTATAAATGAACCAATTAATGAGGCATCAATCACACCAACAATTCCAATGCGTTCATTGCCTGCTCATATTACTTACCGCAAGCTATTCTTATAGAAATAATGATCTTGTCAATGAAACTCATAAGCACAATTACACTTTCATAACATGAGCAAAAATATTAGAAAGTTGTGGGCATTCTGAGGGGAACATCTTTATATAAGAACCACAGGTGTACTCTAATAAAATTAGGCCAAGGTTTTTTGCTTAGAAGAAGAAAACTGGAAAAAAACAATATTTGATGCCAAGCACATTGAGAGGAGACAAATTATAGCAAGGGATGGTAAGCAATGTCTACTTAGCAGGACAAAGTTTAAACAATAGTCACATTGACACAGAAACACAGTAAACATGCTACTTCTAGGATCAAGGCAAGAGCAATCAAATGCTTAGCCAAATTTAGTTCCATTCCCAGCTAGGATCGAAGGCATTCATATTAAGCTCTTGAGAAGGTAAGCAGATAAAGATAAATTAAAACCATATATTTCAACTTATGTGTAAACTTTCATTAATGTACACTATAGCTAGGAAAAAATCATTGAAATTTGCCACAGACCAACTAAAAGCCCACTTCATGAGTTATTATGATGGTCTAAATATTCAAATGCTCATCATTTGCATAACAACCTGTGATCAGAGTCGCCAAGTTTAGCATATAAAACAACCTGTATCATTATTACCTGGTCCAAAGGATCAGTTAACTCAGAGAATGCATTGGCCAGTTCACGACCACATATGAAGAGTTCAAATCTCTCAGTTAAACCTGCATGCCTATTTTTCAGACAACTAAGAAGAGTAAGATAATTCTGAAAGTGAAGACAAATATATATGCATAAATCCACATATGTAACAATGCAAATGTATGCCACTACTTCTTCGCAAACCTTCCATACCTCCGGTGTGGTTTGGCAAGAGGAGATATTTCCATGGGATAGTCCAAAACAAATGTAGGTTGCAGGAGCTTTGGTTCAACAAAAATTTCAAAAACCTGGAAAAGATAAATAAACCAAAGGTTTATCACAACTACAGATCATCTCGTACTAGAAAAAGTGAAAGTAAAACAAATTTAAATAAAAGAAACTGTCTACACTCAGCTTCTAGTTTTGTGAATTCTACAACCCCCACTAAAGGAATTCTGAGCAATAAATTTCCATGAATTGTTCTCACAGAGAGAAGAGAACAGGGTGATTAAAATGTGTTATCTATAGTTTTCAAGCTTAGGGAAAAACAGGAATTGTATTTCCCTTTTATGAAATTTATTCAGTTCACTCCCTAAATTATACTTTCATTGCTATTTTACAATTATAATTTTCTATTACACAATTTTGCAACTCTAAAGAACTCTGAAATAATAAATGAAGACTCACCTCATTAAGAAGGTGGCCAAGTGAAGGGCAGGCTTCAATGGAAAACTTGTCCTTACTATCAAGCCCAACTCCAAGTGCCTTCATAACAACATCTTTAGCAACTTTAAGATCATTTTCAAATTCAGTGAAATCAATCCCGGTGGCTTCTTTAACAAGATTGTGCATGGTTTCCCTCCTCCATGGCCGCTCCAAATGTATCTCAACCCCCTGCGTACAAGGCATACATTAGTTGCTTCAAAGCCTGTCCCAACCAGATAAGACCAAAATGTAAAAAACTGAGAAACTAGAATTTCCAGAACCTCCTGAAATGAAATTAAACTATTTTTATTAGCCATGCAATGCATTACCTGGTAATCAATGGTGAGCTCTCCGTGAACTGCAAGAGCACATCGGGTAACAATTTCCTCAGCCATGTCCATCATGGATTGATAGTCTGAATATGCCTCATACATCTAAAATCAGGCTAAAAACAATGGCAATCAGGTCTTCAGAAAACAAATTTAACACTTGAAACCATATGAAGCACATTTGCAACAAAGCACAGAAATCTCAGCTATAGGATAAAAATATGGACGTTGACGAAAATGATCATATTGCATTATATTTATAAATTATCATTTTAATTTCTTTTATAATTATTCAATAAAACTTATTTAAATTTGTAAATATATAAGAAGTTTAATTGTACCAAATGACTATTATTAACAACATTTTTCATTATAAATACTAATAAAATTTATTCAATTTATATATAAAAATTCTAATTGCATTGAATGACTTTCTTTAAAAAATGTTTTTTCTTAATTCTAATAGTATTGAATAATTTATAGATTAATATTAAAAATTTCTATCATATATAATTGAATCGTTAATATTCTTATACATATAATTGTCTTTCAATTATAATTTTCTTTTATATATAATTTATTTAAATTATTACTGTCTTTTATTTAAAGACAATTAACTTACACTTTAAAAACATTTTTCTTTTAGATATAATTGTTATTTAAATATAAAAAAAAATTCACATGCAAGGCACATGACAATAAATACTAGTATTTTTATAAATACCTCTATGGTTGTAAATTCTGGGTTATGACGAGTTGAAATGCCTTCATTTCTGAATATACGACCAATCTCATATACTTTTTCAAATCCTCCAACCTGTCATTAGAAAATATAAATATTGTTGACAATATAAATTTAAGAGGCAAGCAAATATTAGAGGTGTGCGCTAAGGATGGAAAGATAAGAGAAACAGGGCAAAAATGAAGAATAAATTAACTGAGAAAATTGCTGGGTCTGCCTGTTTCCATGCACACCTTTTCTTCTCCCATGGAAATCAGTCACATTTATTGGTGTGTGGATCCCACCTTCTTACTCACATTGTAACTGACAATTTCCTTGACGAAACCAAAACATGCGTAAAAATAGGCCCACCCAAAACCAAGATAGAAAATATACCAATACATGTTTTTGATACACCCACCTCCCTCTAGAGACTCCACATAATAGAAACACTGTTTTAGTTTAACGCTCTCTCCTCACTAGCCAAAATCAAAAAAAAAAAATGGTGTTTTTCTAAATATCAAAAGGACTAATACAATGTACATATGACGGTTAAGGTTGACACTCAATATTATGACAAGAAGATGGAGTCTAATGCCTTTCTGAGATGGAAGACTATCTTGAATAGCATAAAATGAAACTAATAGCTATGGACAAGAAATGCAAGTATGATATCAAACAAAACCTAGAATCTGTGAAAAAAAGAGTTTAGTTAATAAAGAAAGATGGAGGTTCCTAATAGTGTTTTTCAACAAATTAAGAGCCCAAACCATGAAATCAAATTTATATATGGTGATAAATGACCTTATTGGGGTGCTCTTTAATCTTTTGCTTTGTCTACTAGTCTGCATATAAGCATTTTACAATTGCATAACTTCTGGCGATGAGCTTATTGCTTCTTGTTGAGCAACTAAGATCATCACCTTGTTCACTGAAAGGCTGTCTTTTCTAGCTAGTTTTGGACTTACTAAAGAAAAGTGGTGTTTTCATTATAACTCTCTTAAGTCAATTTCCTTCAACCATTGGTGATTGATGGAGGGTCACCCACGGGTACTAGGATCTAATTTCAATTAGGGATATACTCATTATTTTGCATTTATAATTGGTGGAGGAGAATAAAGGAAGGGTTAATTCAAACTGCATTATAGCAAGAAACTATGCTTTTAAAGTTTACAACTTTGTCTGTATAACTGCAAATTTGAAATGCTAACTAAACACAAGTAGTAAATCAAGGATTAGTTGGAATTCGTAGATGAAGCCACAAAATGATATCTCAGTTCAATTATCCCAAAGGATAGGAAAATTGAATGAGATAGCACTCATGGGACGTGAGTCGGGTAGGGTGGACAAAAAGGAGAAGTGCATCAATAGTCTTGTGTGATCACAAAGGTCCATCAAAACTTGAGACAAAAGCTTTACAAGAGGGCAATATGAAAGCCTAGGTCATAGAAGACAGAATGTTGGGCTACTAAAAATCAAGATACACAAAAAAATTAGTGCAGTAGAGATGAAAACGCGATGCTAATGCATGGGCAAACAAGAAAAGAGTGCACAATGGATAATGTCAGATTAATAGCCATTGAGGCTACAATGAAGGAAACATGTTTGTGGTGGTTGAAAATGTAATGAAAAAAGGCCAACAAGAAGATTTAATTTAATGAAGAATACCGATGTTAAGAAAACAAGAGAAATTACCAAAGAAGAAATGGGATTAAAATTAGAGCAAAGAGTCAAGTGGTCTTCTGTACATTGCTATTTTTAGTATAAATACATATGTGGCTACAACATTGGCAGCATTCCTCTTTATTCTATCCTTTCTTTGTTAATAGAGTTATCAGAAACTAAGCTTAATAAAGATATAGTCTTAAATTTATGCAAAATGATCCATGTAACTAATCCTATATAGTGGAAAAAGACTTAGGTTCCATCTGTTTTACGGAAATTGGCTTCTGAAAAATAAAAGTTCTCTATGGAAGGCATTCACTCAAAAAGTAAAATGTGTTCTATTGTTTGGATGACAAGGTGAATAATATTTTTTATTATTTAGATGACATTGTGAAATATATTTCTCATTCTAAATATTTTTCTTAATATTATTAAGTATCCCAGCACCAATAATCTCAAAAACCATATATAAATGTTAAAAGCTATGTTCAAAATGAATGATTCATACATAATCCCAGCCATAAAAATTATAAAAAGCATAACTCTATTTTTTCATCACCACCCAATTTTTTCATTACCATCAAGGAATCAACATTTTTCTTAAATTTTTAATATTTTAAGAAACCTGTACAAATGCATAAATACTAGTATATTTTATTTTATTTTCTTTCTCATTTCATTTGACAAATTTTTTCTTGACTTCCATTTTCTCTGAAGTTTTCTTCTTTTCTCAATAATTTGTATAATTGACTAATATTTTAAAATTTAAAAAGCTACAGATTATGGCCATAATATATTTCTTTGTTTCCTTCCATTTTCCACTTTCTCATTTTTTTTTTGCCTTACTTTTCCATTTTTGACCTTTCTCTATTGCAAAGGTGGCGGGCAATAGATGTCTTGCCAACAATGGAGGAAGAGAGGAAGGTGGTTACGAAGGTCTTGAACAAGGCTGGGTAGGATATTGAAGCGAAAAAAATGGGAGTTCTTGGAGTAGAATGGTAGCTTGTGGAGGAAAGAGCGAACTTCTTAATAGAAAGGAGGCTTTTAAAGGGCTGTGGCATGCTTTGGAGGTTGCAAAGGTAACACTATAAGTGTAGGAGGCTGAAGATTGAATTGGAAGAGGGTGATATGGAGGCTGCATATGTGTAAAGAAGAGGACAAATGGCAGAGTATGGAGGAGAGAGGGAGATCATGGAGGAGACAAAAATGGGGGTGTGAGGTCGTCACTGGCTTTGGCAGTGGAGGCCGATCCTGGTTGCCAGATTTCAGTTTGGGGTTGCTGGATTTGTGAGGCTTTGACGCCACTGTGTTATTGGTTGTATTCTATGTGAGTTTCAAATATTATCTTCATGATTTCAAAAATGGAAGACAATTTCCTGAAATTGAGGGCTTTTTTCTGTTGACTATATGCTCATTTCCATTGAACAAATTTTTCTTTGACATCCAAACACCAAAAAATATGAAAAATGGCTTCCTAAAAGCCATTTACTGCAAAACAAATGGAGTCTTCGACTGTAATTGTCATTGTTGATAGAGGTGGTTGTGCAGCTGTAACCTTTGGACATCTTAAAGCTTGTTACACATAATTAACCAGAAACAAGAGAGGAGAGAATAATTTGAACCATGAAACTCTCACCATCTAACTACAACTTCATTTGAAAGAATTGAACTTATTATGGAAAAAGAAAACAAGGACTTAGAGAATCCACCTATGTTGCTCTGACTCTTCACTTTTCCTCAAGTATCCATGTCAGATACATATCCAACATGCCAAAGTAGATATGAGTATGAGGTATTGAACCTCCAAATATAAGGAAGAGATGAGAAAAGTTTAAATAGACCAGTGTCCTACACATATCCATACCCCACACTCACTACCAGAGTCCCAACAACTCAGGTACCAACAAATATATCCGACATAATATAGCAAGCAACAAGTCATAAACTGCATACTATAATCACCGGAAAATAGAATGAAAGTTTCCCATATATAAAAGGTGTAGGGAAAGTCTTGGGCGGAGTTTGTGAAGTTTCAATTAAAAATGGTCAAATAAGAACTTAAATATAGACAAAAGCTATAGATTGTATAGATTGTAAAAACTAAATGTGCAAACAAGTTGTGATTTTTTTAATCAAAGGAAAAAGAAGTTTTAATATTTTATTTAAATATCTATTTCAACTAAAAAAAAATTATGATAAGCTCTTCATGTTCATCAACAATTGATTAAATTCTGTACGTAGATGTTATTTTTCATTAATACTTTACCATCATTTATCTATTCATGAAGTGTTATCATTATATCAGTATTTATTTTTATTTAGATGTTTTACTTAGGAACTTCACAAACTCCACTTAAGGAACTCCACCTAAGTCTTGCCCTAAGGTTTAAATTCTGAAGTTGAAAATCCACTTTTTATTAATGACATAAGAGGAAAAAACAACAAATTCCAAATGGAAAATGGCAGTTAAATAGGATATCCAAATCCAAAGTTATTTAGGACCTCACCAGCATTCTCTTCAAGTGAAGTTCAGTTGCAATTCGTAGATAAAGGTTCCTTCCAAGGGAGTTATGGTATGTCATGAATGGTCTTGCTTCAGCCCCACCAGCTGCTCCCTAGTCGATCAAATCAAATAAAAGTCAAATTCACCAAAACAGATTACTTTTGCACTGCTAAATAAAAAGGCAAGCAAAAACTGAAAAAAAAAATTGCAATAAATAGTATTATCTTAGAATTGTGATACATAATTTTAAGCAGTAAAATCCAAAAGCCCCCTCAAAACACTTCAAAAGGACACTTTGGTCCCTCTTGTTTCAAATTGATATTTTTGGCCCTTTGACTATTAACACTGTTAATCAATAGTTAAAAAAAAATTAGAACTGATTCTACATAAATATTTTAAGACACAAATAACCTTTATATATATTTTTAATTTAAGCAAATTCTCTTTAAAAAAAATCTGCTCATCCTTCTCCCGAAAACCTTAATCAGAAAAAAAATAAAAAAAAAATTGATTTGAAGGCCTGGAAATTTGAGGTAGTATTCAGCTTGAAAACCAACTTTCTTGAGGTAAAACTCTTTATTTCTCAAACAGTTTGAGAATTTTTTTCATTGAAAAGAATGTATTAAAATTAATTTTTTTGTTCAATGATGGATATTTCAAATTTGATGTTGTCGAGTTAAGAGATTAATTTTATACTCGTAATTACTAAATTTGTTGGAAATTTTTGCCTAAAATTTGTTCTTTGAGATTAGAGTTCAAGATGACATAAAAAGATTTGGACTTGATTACTATATATCAAAAGTTTAAAGGTTTGACGGTGCACCATGTAGTGGGTTTCAGTCTCTATTTGTCAGGCTTTAGCTCTGCTGTGTTTTTGTTTTTATTTGCTGGCTCAGCTCTGCTGTGTTTGTTATTTGGCTGGGGCTGAGTTTTGCTTTTGATGTAGTGCTTGCTATATGGCTGTTGGGAAAGGGCTCTTGTGATTGCCTTGAGATTTGATGGGAAGACATCTTAATCTTCTTGCAACCTCGGAAGTAATCTTGAGTTTCAATTTGTTGGTCGGATTTGGATTGTTGGACTTCTTGTTTCTACCATGACTTGTAGCTCTTTCTATTTTTTCATTATGAAATCAAAGTTGCTTTTCAAAAAGAAAAAAAGTTTTAATTTTTTTCTCTTTATCAAATATTGAATTAGATTAAGTATCAATGTAAGATAAAGTACCGCATTCAAAAATCCCCTTTTAAATTTTGATTAACTTTTAAGTTTTGTCTTCTTTGTCAAATATTAAATTTTAAAGCGAATTTTATTACGTTTCGGAAGGAAACATGAACAGATTTTTTTTAAGAAGGTATTTGTGTGCTAAATTTTTATGTAGTATTGGGTATAATCTTTTTTAACGGTTGACTAACGGTGTTAACAATCAAGGGACCAAAAACATTATTTTAAAACAAGACCGACCAAAGTGTTCTTTTCAAGTGTTTTGAGGGGCTTTTTGGATTTTACCCTAATTTAAGTACCTGGAAAATAAAAATATAGTAGCACATAATTTTCAGACACTAGCAACAACTCCAGTGTTAGCTTTTTCGAGTGCCTTGCAACATATTTCCAGTATGAGATGATGCAAAAGGTTTACACACACAGATTGATTCCAAAGTAAGAGAACATCTTTAAAGCCTTTAAGGAGCTCTAAACTCTTCCACAACCCTTAACTTCTATATTATTTCAAGCTTAATTAGTTGAACCCCTTTAAATGTCCATGTATCATACATGCAACATTAACGTGTGTGTGTGTGTGTGTGTGTATACACACACATATACATATAGGGCCAACAAACTGAGGGTGTATTTGTTTTAGAAAGCTATGGTTACATATGGAGATGACACTTGGCAAAATGGACATGGCTAGGGTTTTTTAATTTGAAGGGGTCTTTTTTACATTTGCAGGAGCATGGGGATGTGAAGGAGGGTCAGCAATGCTAGCCGATTCAAGGAGAAGGGCAAGGGAGGAAATAAAAAGAAAGACAGGAAGTGATGAAGAAAGAGAAAGGTTGAGGGAGAGGGGAGAAGGAGAGAGGAATAGTGAAAATGAAAAATATAAATGGGGGAGTAAGAGAGGCACAAGGTTCAATGGGGCCCAAGAACTAAAAAAGAACAAAAAGTGGCTCAAAGATTGGTGGCAAAGTGTATGGACCAGGTGATCTGATGATGAAGACCACCTCTATCAGAAGAATTTTTGACAGCCAATAGTGGATGATGTTTTGATAATATTTGATCTTTGACCTGACAAGAATTATCTCTAATTCCTACTTTTCTTTTTAGCATACAACTAAGCTAGTGACTAATCCTGTAACTATGGCATTTCATGGACCATGAATTTGATGCTACCTGAAGCAAAATGAGTCACCAAAGTTTGGTGGTTCAATGATCTCTAACAATGCTAAAAACCTGAAATGGAGCTTAATTTTCTTTGGATTTGTGTTAGTGTTTAGATGTGATAAAATATAATCTAACCCAATGGAATTGTGCAACTCACTCAAAATCTAAATCAGCTGACCTAAAGTTCACTAAAATTTGTTAACAATATTCTCAGCATGAAATTGACAACAATCATAAATTGATTATTCTTACTATATATACCTACAACTAAAGTTAGCCTGAAGCAGGTTCCACAACCAATTTAATTTTTTGGTTAACATTTGGCAAATTTGGTTGCCTAATTGATTGACATGTGATAATGTGGAGTTAATTGCTTGATATTGGGCCTTACAGTGGTGAGTTAGCAGTCTGCTGATGGGGTGGTTTTCAACCTTTTTGTATGACTTAAAATAGTTTTGTGTCTTTTCCATGGGCTATTTTTTGTTCCATTTTCCTTTTGTTTTATTTTAATATTTTCTAACCTAATTATTATAAAGGATTACAGATTTGTTCAATCAATATATATTTTTAAAATAAAGCAAAAAGTCTTTTGATGAACGAAAAAGAAAGATAAGAGAAAAAAAACAAAAACAAAAAGAAAATATGAAAAATAAAAAAGTATGAAAATGTTTATTATTGAATGTTTTCTATTTTCCTTTTTCTTTTCTCTTTTTTAATTTTAATAGCTTTTTTTAGATATTAATTTCATAAATGTTCATAATTTAGAATAATTCCTTTTTATAAAATTATTATCCAATATAGAAATTTATTGATTTATTCTGCAACGTAGTGCAAGGAATTTTACTAGTATTTACTTCTTCGTTTTCATTTTCCACAACTCTGAGCTTCAACTTTTTTATTTTCTTTTTTTACAAAAGCTTTTCATATTCTATTGTTCATTTTTTTCAAGATTGTTTAGTGAATAGAAATAATTATTCATTTTTCTAAACAAAATTAGAGAAAATAAGTAAGGCATTTGCATTTTTTTTTTAAGATGAGGAAAATTATTATAAGAATGATTATTAAACATCATTATAAAGGTGCTTAACTATTAAACAGAAAATAAAGATAAGAAAAGTAGTTCACATAAGTTAAGGTTTATTTCATTTGAGGTTTAAATGAATTTTTCTCAATCCACCTCAACTTGAAAAGTAATTGCTCACTTTTTATTCACAGTATCACTTACTGTTCATAATGCAATGGCAGTGATAGTGAATCATCTTTGTCAAACAAAATATTTCTTAGATCATTTAAACTTTAAGTTCTACAGATAGAGGTAATTTATACAAAAACAAAAAAAAAAGATTGTAAGGATGTAAAAGAAACAGAGGAAAAGCCAAAAAATATATGTGCCTTCTATATTTTCTTGGTCATCATGCCATATTCTAGTTTATTCCATGCTTCATCTTTCAATCAATAATATAACAACAACTGCTTCTTAAAAAGGCATTGATCTAAAACTGGCTACTACTTTTATTGCTCATGTGCTGTTCGTGTTTTGTGAGATTTGAACACTTGGCTATTTAAGTAGACCATAGATGGAAGAGACTCTTCCATGTATTCAATATTTCCAGTGTTTTCTCTATGTTTTATTTGAAAGCAGAGAATAGAACTTTATTCTTCCTTTCAAAATTCAACCTATTTCCTTCTCATTTCCAGAAAACATTTTCTATCTCAAAATCCAAATTTTTTAGTCTCATTTTATATTTTTAATAAAAATGAAAAGAAAAATGATTCTGTTTTCAAAAACCAAACAAACCCTACATATTTTTCCCTTTTTTTTTTTTTTTTGAGCCAACTGCAAGTTAGAGTTATGCATTGCTCTAAACCCATCAAGTTCCGAGAGAGTCAATGTGCAACAGAGTAAAATGTAGCTTTTTAATAAGTAGGTCTTTGACATGAAAGACCACTCGGTTGGCATCCCAATAGATAAAAACGTTATTTGAATTTCCATCTCCACCAATAACGATTAATAATCATTTTACTTAATAGTAATCAACAAGAAAAGGCAAATTATTTCACTATCAGAAAAGCCAACACCCAGAAAAACTAGAAAATTATTCACAAACCTGCAGAACTGGAGTTTCAACTTCAACAAAACCCTGAGATTCCACCATCTTTCGTATCTCCGTCACAATCTATTAAAAGAAAAGTTTCATAAGAATACAATTTTAAAGCATCAAAACTCAAATTATAAGTACCAGAAAAACAAGATATACACACGCATGTACATAAATACACATGAAAATAATCCATAACTTAAGAGCTATTTTAAATAAGATCACACTGTTCAAAATATACAATATATGGTTCAAACTTTATCAAGTCAATTACCAATATTGTTGACAAATCTTTAGAAATGTAAAAAGTCAATTAGTTAAAACTTTCCTCCAAGCAAGAGTTTATATTCACTTACAAAAACAAGCATGCTCAAAATTACAAATAATCTTTTCATTAGGAAAAAACCTTACTTTAAGCAAGCAGCAACATCAAAAGGCTAGAATGCAGTAGAAAATTGAGAGAAAATGTTAGAGGAGGTTCGATTCAACATCCATCTATGACACTTATCCATAGTTTATTTGTTGGCAAGATTCAAGAACTGTTGATGACTATTCAACAATAAGGATCTCAATATAAACCTCTGTTTTCTAATTTATTAACTCCATTTATTGCTCAATAAATCAGGCCATCAACAAAGCATTACAATCTTAAAATTTATTGCGATATTTCTGCTCTTAAAGTGGCAATCCCTAGACTAGAATTGTGATGTGTGGCATAAACAACATTCTTTCCATAAAATTCCATTAAAAAGAGTCACACCTCTAAGCCACAATCCAAAGCTTTAGACATCCTTGGCATCACACAAATTCAACTTCATTGATAATATGATGATGATTATGTTTATCTTTTAATGTACTAAAATTCAAGATTCTATCATCACCCTTGTGATAAATTGATAGTATTTTAAACTCGGCATAAATATAAAATACCTATACTTGTGATTCTATAATAATATTATTTGTGTAATCAATATCACATAATAACAACTTATACCTTAGTTATTAGCTTTTTTATTTATTGAATTAAGAAGTCAAATGCAGAAATCCAACAATTAATGTATTCTAAAAATTTGTTTTAAAGTTTTCAACTCTCATTTACAAATTTCCATAATTGTTGAAATAAATATCAATATCAATATTTAAATATCCCATCAACAAATCCACATTTTGATAGACCTGATATATCTATCAATAGTGAATATTGAAAACCTTGCACCGAGAATGCATAAATCCTCTAGATATAACCAATGGTTATATTATTTTCCCCACAACAAAAACAAAGTTCTACTGGTTTATGAACGCAAGAAAGGTAGATATAGTGGGAAAACGAAAAAGATGCAACACGTTAATTCCTTTTGTATAAGAATATAAACCAATATCCAAAATGGAACTAAACATGTAAACCAACTAATGTAGTCTCACAAAAGATGAATTACTCTTTATCCATAGAAGAACATCTAACTTTTCTCTTGGTTTGACAAGCAACCAAAGGAGGTTTAGAGTATAGAAGTGCAAGTCACTCTAGACAAAAAATAACCAAATAATTAACACATACCAATACAATCCTATAGGAAGAAAACCAAAAGGTCAAATCAACATCAGTCAGGGCAGTGCAAATAAATCACCTTTGCTCGTTTCCGGAATAAATCAGCAACTTCAGGATTTGCAATCATATCAACATACCTAAAATAGGGGGAGGGGGCGATGGAGGAATATGGTCAAAGGCATGAAACAATCAAGCCATATCACAACACCAAGAATAAAACGTATAAAGGACATCAAACAATTTCAAATGTGTTATCAGACATGTAGGAGTTATGTACTAAAAAACTCCCTTGACATGATTGTTAATGATTAAAAGATGATTATGCAAAATAATAAGATGTTAAAAAAAATTTCATATGACAATTATGCTAAATAGAGACAAGCAAAGTTCAAGAATGTTTCAGATCTTTCTTTAAGGGGAAAAATGATGGAAAATAAGAAAAAATTATTTGAGGAGCTCAGTAAAATAATCAATTAGTACTTGGACAATGAGATGGATTGAAATTATGGGTTTGACTGAGTACTTTATAATATGATTCACAACGAATAACAAAAAGAAAAATACAAGTTGCAGAAAACAAGTAACCTTTGACGATAACGCTTATCAATGTCAGTTAGACCATGATACTTGTCAGGCAACGGAAGCAGAGATTTTGTAAGAATTGCAAAAGAATCCACCTTAACAGAAAGCTCCCCTGAAAAGTGAATCAGAAAAAGAAGGTAATGAAATTAAGGGGAGCTTTGACTTTTATATATACACAAAAAGAGATTAGAATAGAGGGTAATCATAGTGAATTTCTTTAATGAAGAAGTTTACCTTTCTCAGTCCGCTTGATAGAGCCAGATGCACCTAATATATCACCAATATCAACAAGGGTCTTTAACTGCTCAAATTGATCATTCAAAAGCCTTTCCTTCTCACAGTAAAGCTACAACCATTTTAAAAATATAGTCTAAATGTGAATGACATTATGAGAGAATAATACAGAGGAAGAAGCATTATGAACAAAAAAAAAAAAGAACCTGAATGGTGCCGGAGTGATCTCTTAAAGTGAGAAAAGCAAGCTTTCCAAAGGCTCTGCGAGCAACAATTCTGCCTGCAACAGAGACATGATGACTCTCACTATCTAACTCTTCACCGTTGTTTAGATTCTTATATATTTCTTGCAACTCCCTAGCACTATGACTTCTATCCCACTTATACGCATACGGCTCCAACCCTTTGCTCCGCAATTGTTCCACCTTTTTCAAACGGATGGCGCGTACGGCTTCACGGTCCGAAGTGGAAGTAGAAGTGGAAGTCGAAGACCCACGATTGCGAGAGTGCAGCTTGGTGTTGGTAGCGGCTGCGCCGCCATCTGAGCAGCAAGGGACTATATCAGAGGAAGAAGAGCCCAATCTATAACTTCTATCCCACTTATAAGCATAAGGTTGCGACCCTTTGCTCCACAATGGTTCCACCTTTTTGAGGCGGATGGCACAAACGACTTCAAGATTCGAAGTGGAGGTGGAAGTGAATGTAAAAGACCGACTATTGCGAGTGTTGGTGGCGGTGGCAACGCCGCCATTCCAGGAGAAAAGGACTAGATCAGAGGAAGGATAACCCAACCCAAGTGGTTGCCTTAAACTCAACGGCCTTGCAATTGATGAGGTTAGCCTCCACACCCTCAAGCCCTCCATCTTTAATCTGAAGTATATTAATTTGTGAGCAAAAAATTCAAGTCGTGAATCCTATGTGTTTTATAGCAAAACCAAATTGAAGTTTCTTCAAAAGCCCATTCGAACCAAAGATATGCATAGGAATACAGCTTAAATTTTATTAATTTTTTAAAATTATTATTATATATATTTTATTAATTATTTTATTTTTTTTAATATAAAAGGGCATCAATCAGTGTTAGAGTGTGCAGCAATCGGTTGCAACTGAGCAACCGACCACATCGTCAGTTGTAAGAATCGATAGGTCAGCTCATTGACTGCAACAATTAACCTCATCTGTCGATTGGTTCAATGTCGATTGGTTCAATTGTCGATCGAGAAACCGACCCTCACCCTTTTTATTTTTTATTTTGAGGGGTTAAAGATTATCTTAACCCCTTAAATAACTTAAGCCGGCCAACCACCTTCCCTCGATAAAATTCCCCTCATCTACAATCTCCCCCTCTCTTAAACCCTAACTCACGTAATTAGCTCACCCATTCATAGCGCATCCATTTGCTGCCATCAGTGTCATTTCAGACTACTGTCAGCCACCCATTCATGCCTTTCTTGGCAGCAACTAGCAAGGTAAACCAGAGATTTTTATTTTTCATAACTACTGGTTTTGTGAAAATAGCAAGAGAGAGAGCTTAAGTTTTTCTTTTTGTGAAAATAGCATACACCAAATAACTTAAGCATATTACATGCTCTTATATTATGAGCATCTTTGAGCATATTGAGTCTTGTGGTTATTTGCATAATATTTTAGTGTAAGCAGAAAGATTAAAGTTTGCTAGAATTAAATATTAAAAATTATATTTAAAAATTAATGTTTAGAATTATTATTTAGATTTTCAATGAAAATGATTGGCAATATGTTAAAATTAAATATTAAGAATTATGTTTGGGAATTAATAGTTAGAATTATTGTTTAGATTTTTAATTAAAATGATTGATAATATGCTAGAATTAAACATTAAAAATTATGTTTGAGAATTAACGTTTAGAATTATTGTTTGGATTTTCAATTAAAATGATTGGCAATATGCTTGAATTAAACATTAAGAATTATGTTTGAAATTAATGTTTAGAATTATTGTTTTGGTTTTCAATTAAAATGATTGGTAATATGCTAGAATCATTAACAATTATATTTAGGAATTAGTGTTTAGAATTATTGTTTGAATTTTCAATTAAAATGATTGGCAATATGCTAGAATTAAACATTAAGAATTATGTTTGGGAACTATTGTTTAGAATTATTGTTTAGATTTTCAATTAAAATGATTGGTAATATTCTAGAATTAAACATTAAAAATTATGTTTGGAAATTAATGTTTAGAATTATTGTTTGGATTTTCAATTAAAATGATTGGCAATATACTAAAATTAAACATAAAAATTATGTTTGGGAATTAATATTTAGAATTATTATTTAGATTTTCAATTAAAATGATTGGCAATATGCTAAAATTAATTATTGAAATTAATATTTAAGTTTTTTTTTTGTATATGTCAACTAATGAGGAAACAAATTTGGCAACTAGTGAGACACCGACACCAACATCAACATTATCAATATCTACATCTCATGTTACTACTTGTTCTACTGAAGCCAACAAAATATTTGAAGTTTTAAGCAAAGTGCAAAAGCAAAGGGAACCACCTCAATTTACATCAGTTGTGTTGGATCACTTCACCAAATTTGTTGATGAGAAAGGTAATAAGAAGGCTACATGTTCTTATTGTGGTAAAAAATTGTGTGCTGATATGAAAAAAAATAGAACGTCTTCATTGAATAATTATATTAAAGTTTGTCTGAAGTTGAAATTGGTCCGCGATAATGAGGAGAACAAGCAAATGGAATTAGTTTTTGCTTAGAGAGGAGATGGGTTGGGTAGTCGGAAGTTTGATCGAGAGACAATTAGGAAGAGTTTAGTTGAGTTTGTGAAAAATTAAGGATATAAGAAGCATATAAACAAAGTATGTCCTAGATTTCGTATACCATCACGATAAACTATTGTTAAGGATTGTTATAATGTTTATACTAATAAAAAAACTCAGATGAGAAAATTATTAAAATCAAGTCTTCGTAGAATGTGTCTCATTACTAACACATGGACTTCGACATAAAGAATTAATTATATGTGTCTAATTGTCTATTTTTTTTATAATGACTGAAAGTCGCAAAAAAAGATTTTGAACTTTTGTCCTATTACTAGTAACAAAGATGAGGCCATTGATAAGGCAATTAGTAAATGTTTGCTTCATTGGGAGATCTAAAATTTTTTTTCTATGACTATTGATAATGCTAGTTCAAATGATGTTATAATAGGACATTTGAAGAAAAAAATTTAATGTTGCTAGAACTAGTATTTTAAAAGGTAGATTTTTTTATGTGGGATGCATTGCTCATATTGTTAATCTTATAGTATCTAAGGGATTGAAGGATATTAATATCTCAATTGCTCGTGTTAAAGGGGCAGTGAGATATGTTAGACAATCCACAACTAGATTAGCCAAGTTTAAAGAGTGTGCTACTAGCGCGGGAGTTAAAAGCAACTGTTTATTGTGTTTGGATGTGAGCACTAAATGGAATTCTACTTTTTTTATGTTGGAAATAACTTTGAAATTTAAACAGGTTTTTGCATCATTTGAGTTATGTGATAATAGCAACATACCTGAGCTTTTGAGGTTTGGAGATGAGGTGCCTGATGACTGAGATTGTGCAAATCTTAAAAAGATTTCTCATTTCTTGAGAGAATTTTATGATTTGATCTTGAGTGTTTCAAGTTCATCTTACATAACTATTAATTCTCTTCTATATTCCATTTCTATGTGTGTACCACTTTGATTGATTAGCAAAATGGTGATGATGTTGATTTACGATATAAAAGAAAAATTTGACAAGTATTAGGGAATATGGACAAAATGAATTTGGAGTTGTTCATTACTCCTGTAGTTGATCCGAGGAAAAAGCTTGCTTATGTTAAATTCACTTTGCTAGAAATGTATCTTCTTACACAAGCTTCAATGATATTTTCTTTGGTGATACAAACAATGGATAAGCTGTTCAATTGTTATAAAAATATGCTACAACCTCAATCTCATGTTGGTGAAAGTGGTCAAGAGTGTCCAACGTCCATGGGACAAGGCACTAGTTGTGGTTGTAGTGATAGTGTTGCTTCAACTTTGATCGGCAAGGACACAAAACGTACTATGAAAAGATTGAATAGGTTCAAAAAACACCGGTTAAATACTGAGTCTAAAGAGTCGAAAATGGAATTGGAGAAATATTTATTTGAGCTTAAGGATCATGAGGGTTTCGATGATGATGATGAGTTTAATGTTCTCATGTGGTGGAAACTCAATCAATTTAGGTTTCCTATACTTGCCACTATTGCTCATGATGTTTTTGTATTCTTGTATCAACAATTGCTTCGGAATCCACTATTAGTACCAATGGATGTGTGCTTGATGCATATAGGAGTTCTTTGACTCCTAAGGTCATGCAAAAGCTTATTTGTGCTCGAAATTGGTTACATGGATTGGCATGTGATGATCCAGATTTGATTGAAGATGATTTGGACAAGCTCAATAAACTTGATTGCTGTAATTATTTTATAGTTTTATTTGTGATTTAATTTATTAGATTTGCCAAAGATCAATTTACCATATTTATTATTATATTTTTTAGATTTGGCTAATATTGCATTAGAGACAATAGCTGAGTCTGAGCCTGAGCCTAAGTCAAACAAACGCGTTATTTCTATTGGCTATGTGGACTTTTCAAGTAATATTATTGGCCATCCGATTTTACATCAAATGGCCAACAAAGAGGGTATCAATACAATCTATTGAAGGCTGAAGAAAATAGGAAGATTCAGACACTAATTTGGGCAAAAAGAGGTCGAAACCATGAAGAAAAAAGAAAAAGAAATCCAAAGATTGAAGGATCAAAAAGCTGCGTTAAAGAATTTCTCACTCTAGATTTGATTTTTTTTCTCTCTAACTTTTTTTTTGTAGAAATGCTTTGTTTTATTGAGATTTGTGTTTGTATTTTGAATATGTTGAGCTAAAATCCACCACAACCCTAGATTAAGAGTTCTATCTCAACATATTCAAAATAAAAACACGAATCTCAGCAAAAATGAAACATTTCTACAAAAAGAGTTAAAGAGAGAAAATCAAATCTAGAGTGAGAAATTCTTTTGAGCAGCTTTTTGATACTTCAATCTTTTGATATCTTTTTCTTTTTCCCTTCTAGTTCCAACCTCTTTTTGCCCTAATTAGTATTGGAATCCTCTTATTTTTTTCAACCTTAAGTAAATTGTATTTATACATTCTTTGTAGGCTATTTAATGTAAAACCGAGTGGCCAATAATGTAAATAGTTACATTTCAGTGCCTAGGAACCCAAGGTTCTGTTCTTGGCCTTTTTAAGGTGCAGGGCAGTACATTCAGCATCTAGCACCCAAGTTGCTATCCACACGGTAGTCTACTACAATTAGTCAAATTCCTTTACATTTTTTACCATGATCCCTTTTAAACTGGGTGAAGTGGTAAACACCAAAATTGTAGCTCTTCCTCTTTATCTTTCCATAGGTCTAAGAATTGTGTTAGTCAGAATTTTTCAACTTAAGACATGATTCAATTACTACAGCTTGGTTTGAGGTCAACTTGAGCAAAAGTGCATGATCCTTTGCAAATTTGACTTCCAAGCTCTTTTGCACCTTTACCAACATATAGCACAATCAATAGAAAGCATAAACAAGACTCAATAGCATGGAAATAAACTCAAATTCTTACTTAAACTACTAAGGCGTGTATAAAGTAAATACTAAGAAAATGTAAAAATAAAGTCTAAATTAATTAAAATTAAGAGGATATTAGTCATTTTTAGGGTCAAAAGAATGTAAGATAACTCTATAAAATAGAGTTATTATGAAGCAGACAACATAATAGCTAAAAGTTCAATGAGAAGGTTTTGTCACTCATATTTTTTAGATGTGGTAAGATTGTGTTTAGCATATAGATTTTGTTAGCAGTAAACTTTTTCTTTGTAATATTCATGTTTTTCCCTTTCAGATTTGTTAACTGTTGGGTATTATATATGTTGCTTTATAGTCATACTGGTTTTGCTTTTTCTAGTTTTTTTTTACATTAAGCTTTTACATTTTTTATGTCAAGCACAATTGTGAGAAATTTGTGGTAGTTTGTAATTTTAGAATTGAAAGGTTGATAAAATGTTAGAGTGTAAGTTATTTCATAAACTATATAATTATTTGTATTTTTATTTTTTAATATGTGTATCTATTTATGACAATTTTGGAAATGGGTTTTTTATTGGATTGAGCAAAGTTAAGTATTTATAGGTTGAAAAACTTGTTGATCAAAACTTTAGAGTGAATATATGATAGAGAATTTGTTTCAAGTTGATTATACATTAATAAGTTGCTATAAACAGAACCATTTAGATCAATAAGTTAGATTTTGCAATATTTTCTAAGTTGAAGGCATTAGAAAATAGAGATATCCATATTGTGGAAAATATCAGATTAATAGATGTTGTTGGCTCTTTCAGTTTAATCTATAATTTGTTGTTATTTAGGAACAGATACTTTTTCTGGCTTTCACAAATTTTTAAAGTAATCGATATTTAAAATATTTTAATAGCATAAAGATTGCTATATTTTTGCACATTTTCCTTAATGTCACCAACTCATAAGGTCTGCCTTGGTTTCTGTAACACCCTTGACTTTGATTTAGATTATGTGTGGTATTGGTTAACCTATTTGATGACTTAAAAGGGAATTTGATCTAGGCATGTGTGAACTTAAAAGTGCTGATGCTTATAAGAGAATAATTATGAATTGCTAGGAATGACATGATTACAGCATCAACACGGTGGAATAACAAAAATTGAAATAACATAAAACATGCCTCCTATCTTTGGATCACCTTGGTTGTTTAATGCAAAGTTAAGTACCACATAAAAACAGAGAAATTTTACCTTTCCAAGTGATATCGTAATCAAATGGATTCCTTTTGGTGACAAAACGTGAATACCTTTTGTGTGAAAGAATCCGAGCCACTCAATACCTTGGCCTCCAATGATGCACACACGATTGCAACGGATCCTTTCCAAGGAGAGAGCTTTATGCCACGGGCTTGTGCTAGCAAGTGGACAACGATTTGTCTCCTTTTTTTCTTGATTTCTACCAAATGATCAAAGAAAAAGTTCTCAAAATAAAATAAAACCTCTCAAGAGTGGTGGCACTCAAGAAAGAAGAGGATTTTTTTTATTTTGTTTCCTTCCCCGCCTCATTAAAAGAAAGAGTGGCTATAATGTGATATTTATATCTAGGTTTAACTTGTCAAAATTTGCTAAATAAGTCCTTAATATTATAACAATTATAATATTTAACTAATACCTAACTAAACTCTTTTAATTAGGTCCTTAGTAGTTGAAACCTAAAATTCGATTTAAGTCTAACTTAAATCATCACACTCTCAATTTAATCCAAATTGCAACCTTTGTGTGTAACCCATAGGTTCTTAACAAGTTGGCAATGGAATTGAATTATAATATTATTAATTAATTAATTTAAATGAATTATATTTAGTTTTAAATTAACTAATTCAATTCCATAGACCATGATTAGCATTTAGCAATGCATCACGGCTATCCAATTGTTAGGAAAGTCAAAGGATTCTTTGACAACCTTTCAGTGTAATTCATTCCCTCATCATATAATCCTAGAGATGATAAGAGTTTGGTGCAGTGCCTACTTTTATTGACCTCCATATTTGTTCTTACAGTTAGATCATTAGCTTT
>NW_018397273.1:1095315-1102812 GCF_002168275.2 Theobroma umbraticum
CATAATCTCCTAATCACCTTGGCCAAGGATTTGATTAAGCTAATGTCAATCAAGGACTGATGAGACATTTTTCCTTAAATCACTTGGGGTGATGATTCCTATATTGACCACTCATTTGCCTTCATATGCTTCATGCTATACCCAAAACCATCCTGTTTTGACATCTTTGGTTAGGCACCCATAAGGATAAAGTCAAAGCATAATGCTCCACATACAAAACAACCTGATGTCTCAAGTTTAGGGAGTAGTTACACAACGTACACATGAGAAGTATTGCATAGACACTTGAGTGAGGTACCAAATGCATTCTCATGGTGGGTCATGTTCAGTGAACTCGCTCTCCCATGGCAAGCACCCACATGTTAATTCTAAGTTTCTCTATACTTCAATCTATGAGAACGATTACTTACTTCACAAGTAAGGAACATAACATGTGCCAATCTTTGAGCATTATTGATGCCTTGTCTCAATAATACAATGATCTGGAACTTTTAGGAATAATGCTTTAATGCATAAAGATCTCATAATTGTATCCCAATACAATTTCTTTGCAAGGCGTATATAGTTCAATGGGCTTTATCTACATAAGTATATAAAATAATTTAAATCATAAACTTATGGATAAAGAACTACCTTAATGTTATTATGAATAACAAAATGTCATACATGAATATCTCAAAATTGTAATTCCCATACAACTACAGATTGGATTGTAGGGCTTATAGTAACAGAATTTTTATATGTTTGAAGATCCTTGATAATATTGTACATATGCTTGGTACTTGAATATTAGATATAGTACTTAGGCTACAATGTTAACTTTTGATTTATGAATTATATATGATTTGGCGTTTGATTAAGGGTTTGCGTGTATATTGAAATGAGTGTCATGTGATCTATTCAAGTGATTATTGAAATGAAAGTGAGTTAAGGACTTAGATAAATGAATTTGGAGATTTGGAGTTGTAAAAATTTAGATTCTGGACATGATCTATTGGCAGATATTCTAAGTCTATTGATAAATGTTTCCTATAAGCAATTTGAAGCAATTTGAAGAACATCTATTAATAGATTCTTCTTGATTATCGATAAATGTTCACCTGTGAGCGACATGAAGCATTTTGAATGCAATCTATCAATAGAGCACGCCAAATCTATCGATGGATACAAGTCTAAGAGTAATTGGAAAATAAATTTGTTGTCATTTATTGATAGACGGGCTTATCAATCGATAGATGAAGTTTGATGTGCAAAAATTAAAGAGCAATCTATTGATAGATACACTTAATCTATCGATAGATGCATGAAAATTTGTAAAAATAAAAAGAGTTTAAGCAATCCGTCCATATAGAAAACAAAAGAGAAACACCCTTATGCTCTAGCCCTTTGAACCCCACATCCCATATTTGGATTTTGGAGTTTGAATAAGGTGTTTTGGAGTTTGAAAAACCTTAATGGAGCTAAGATTGACCTTTTCATTGATTGGTTTTTGGTTTAATTGGTTCATAACTTTGAAATTTGTTTTTCTTCAGCTTTGTTGCTATTTCCCTTGAGATTGTTGGATATTAGGGATTTAAGTTGATTAATCTAGCACTTAAGGTAAGAATTTAAGAATATTTTGATTATAGAACTTGAAACTAGGTAGATTACGTATTGTAGTTAGAAGTGGAGCTAGTTTGAAGTGCTGAAAATTATTTGAAATACTAAGTATAAATTTTTATGTTTTGTCTAAAAGGGGAAAAAAGTTATTTGGCATTGTTGGGCTTGGGAACCAATAGGAAGCAAGGAGAAAAATTGAGTTTAGCTATTGGAGAAATTCCTACTATCACTGTGAGTGGGGATTTAAGTTTGAAAGTAAGAGTTATATGACATATTGTTATATATGTGCATAAATGCTAATGTGTAAACTATAATTGTTGTGTTTGCCTAGAATAATTGTGCCTAGGCTAGTGTGAACTAGAATTGTGAATCTTGCCTTTAAATGAGGTATATATGTGCTATTTGATTTACTATGAGCTATATGGTGGCTAATATATACATTGTTGCCCTTTGGACTCCCAATGATGAGAATTTTTGTTTGTGACTTTGTGAATGATAGGTTGATTATTTAAAAGTCGTAATTGGTTATCAAGTTACCATATATTTGTTTATATGAGGTTATATTGGAATCTATAGTAACATACATCATAATGTGTGGATTCAAGAATTCGACCACTAGATATGAAAATTTTGGAGTTGCCACCAGTCTTTTTTATCTATGTGTGATTGGTCATCTATTAAATTCATTTTATTCGACAAGATCCTAAATTGATTTTAGGTTCATCTGAAGAACAATAGCTCGGTCTGTGATTTTTAGAATTAGGTTTGAGAGTATGGTTATGCACAAGGAATGATTAGCACCTTGTGACGCCCGTTCCACGAATGGTACCATTTAATCATTTGTTATCCTATTTTAACCTTAGCTTTTGACTTTCTTCTTATGTCTTATTATATATTTTTTTATTCCTGATTTTACATATTTTTATTTTTTTCTAATCTTTTTTTCTAATTTATTATTATTATTTTATCTGTGTTGTTATTTTTTAAATCAAAGGTTGATTATTCGACCTTATGGATGCACATGATCTAATTATGAAATGATGTCATGATTTACCAATTTTAAAAAATGAGAAACAAAAATCATGTATCGAAAAAATTATTCGTAAACCATCCCAATGCTTTAGTAAAGTCTAAAAGTTTTTCTCACTTAAGGATATCCCCAAAAAAACTCATCTCTACAAATCTTTCGAGAAAATCCCATCATCAAGGTTCTCTCCTCATTAGCAAAATAAATGTGCCATATGCCATGTCAAGATAAAATCATGAATGATGCCAAATGAACGAGTTTATCAAATAATTTCTTTGATTCTAATTTCTATAGTAATGTATTTAATATTTTAATATAATTAAACACTTTTTTTATTCTTATTATTTATGTTTTAAAAACATTTTATTTAAATAGATGATTTTTTGGAGTATTATTATTAATTTTTTAAACTACTTTTATTGAATAAATAAATTGGTTCCACTAATCTTTTATTTTTAATAATTGTTTAAGTTAATTAATAACTATATTAATTTAATAAAATATTCTATGAATTTATTCTTTTAAATATTTGAGATAATTATTTGAATTAACGAGATATTAGAATATAAGATTAGAGTTTATCTTGATGCATTGGTGAAAACTTTAATCGAATTCCGCACCTAGAAAAGTCATCCCGAAAATAACAACTTTTTAGCTTCCTAAGTAAGATTCCATCATCATGGAATAAATCAAATAATACTTTCCTATGTTTATGTTATTATTATTATTATTATTTTAAAATATGACTTATTTTTCTTAGCATGGATATTCTAATTTCTTCTTTCTTTTTTTAGTATCAACATTAGGGTTTAGGGTTTTTTATTATTCTTATTATTTTTATTATTTTAAAATATAATTGCATCAATGAATTCTAAGTATTATTTATTTTCTTGACTAAGCTATATACTTATTTTTATCTTTCACACTATATTTTTTCTATATATATATATATATATTAAGCTTTACTAAACTATATCTTTATTTTATTTATTTATCATTGTTTGACATAGCAATTTTGATTTTATCATTTTCCTCATGTAAATATTTTTTCAAAAAAATAAAAGTTAACAAACAATATTAAAATAATATTTATAAAAATGCAATCACATAAAAAGAACTAAACAAATAAATGCAATAGCCCATATAATTAAATGAAAAAGATTCAACACATAAAAAACCCAATTAGCTAAGAAAAAAGGCTTCAAGAGTCCATACCTATTTGGGCTTTCAACAAAGCCCGAAATCTTAGACCTAGGGGCTCCATTCTCTTTCACTCGAGCTAGAGCCTAGCTCAATGGACTCTGGGCTAAACTGAAAAACTATAAAACGGGCCGAATATATGACCCAAGGGTCTTTGGCTTTATTGGAAGACTCCAAACATTGAATAGCCCATGTTTCTTTCTTTCCTCCTTTGGTGTCCTTAGAAACAACGTCATTTAGCCTATTGAACTCCCAAACCCTAACTCTAAATGCTTTCTCTTCTCTTTGCTTTCTTTTTTTTTCTTTTCTTCAGTCGTAGCCTTTCCTTTTCTAAACAAAAAGTAACTCCACCTCTCTACCCCCTTTTAGAGCTAAACTTGTCAAAATGGGCCTGACCGATTGGATGGTCTATTTTTTATTAAAAATAGGATGGGTTGGGTTTGAATTTTTCAAGCCCATATTAAAATCGAGCCTAGATGGGCTAGTCCATCTGGATATTAGGTTATCTCAGGTTAGGCCGGGCCAACCTAGTAGGCCAAAAGAAAAAAAAATTTAAATGGCCAAGTCCACCAGTTGGTCTAGCTCCCTTTCTTTTTTTTTGCTTTGCCAACTACCCAACTCACTTTACCACCCCATTTTTCCCCTTTTCTTCGTTCACTCTACACTAGTTTGCTACCATCTTCAATTCTTCATCACCGCATGTCCACATCCGATTTCTCCTTCTCTTCTTTTTTTCTTTCATTTTGTTTTTTTCTTTCTATTTATCTATCTTTTGCATTTTTGAAGTTAATACTTTTAGATCTTAAATGATCTGTTCCTTTTTTTGATTTCTTTGCAAACACATTATATTTTAAAGTATGTTTTTCTCTTTTTCTCTCTCTTTTTATGATTCAATATTTTTTTGTTTTCTTCTTTATATATGCTTTATTTGTTGACTGTTGCTACTTTTACTTTTCTTTTTTTTTTCAAGTAATTGAAGATTGGTTTGGGATTGTTTTGTAGTTTGTTGATATAGATCTACGAAAATGATGATTAATTATTCTAATCAGCTGCCTTTCAAAAGAAATTCTAATTACCTATTGGAATTTGTTGTATACTATCACTATTTGACATGTTTCTTTTTGAAAAGATAAATTAATAATTATATTTAAATTAAATATAGGAATAAGGCAACACCGTGTTGCATCCAAGCAGAAGGAAAGAAATTTAACTAGAAAACCAAACTAACTTGTATATAAATAACAAATGTAATTTTTGTTGAATAATTTTTTTCTAATATTTCTTTTTCCATTGAAAATAGGAAAAAAAGGCCTCAATTTACCTATAATTATATATACAAATCACTGCTGAAATCATCTCTAGTTATTTACATTTAACATAAGGCCACGTAGTAAAAATATTGTAAATGCCAATCCTCCCTTCCAGCATTTGTTTTAGCAAGTATATCCTCTTCCTTGAACAAGCACCTATCATCTTTTTTAGTACATGAAATATTTTTTAGTAAGATATTATTTCATATGTTTTAGACTTTTAGTACCTGAATTATTTGTCCTTATTTGTTGCTCGTTTTGTTTCCACATTTAATTCCCACTTGAATTGTATGGTTTTGTAATCTTTTTTATTTCTTTCACAACTTGTCCCAACACATAAATATAGAGATGGGGGAGATGCTTGGTTTTGATTTAGGCTTCCTAACCCATAAATATTTGAACCCACTTTTAATTACTACTTTTTTCTCTCCTTGTTTATTTTATTTATACTTTATTTAATCATATATAAATAAATATTATTGTTCGTTCATGTAAATTTTTAATATTTATTATTTATGTGTATGTTATTTGAAGGTAATGATGATGGATCAATCAGTTGAAAATTGTGTAAATTTGGATGATGATGTGAAAATTTTGAATGAGGATGAAATTCCCTCTTAATCCCATATATCTGATTCTGGACAATTGAGTAAAAAGGTAAAAAAAGAAACTTCGAATGTTTGGAGTTATTTCACTAAAATAGGCAAAAAGCAAGATAGAGTAGAAAAGACAACTTGTAATGGTTGTAAAATGGAGTATAAAGTTGGTCCTAAAACCGGTGGCTCTAGTTATGGCATTTCACATTTGCGTCGTCGCATTGATTCTTGTAAATTTATTTCATATTTTAATCCACATCAAATGCTTATGGATCATGAAGGGAAAGTAAGGACTAGAAAATTTGATCTTAGGATTTCATGTGACATGCTTGCTGAAGCTATAATTAAGCATGACTCGCCTTATGCTTTTGTTGAATATAATAAGATTAGAGCTTGGGCTCAATATGTAAATCCAGACGTGGTGATGCATTCTAGAAACACTATTGTATCTGATGTCTGGAGGATTCATTTAACAGAAACTTAAACAAGCTATAGTCAAGGTACCTAATAGAATTTGTTTAACTTTTGATGTATGGACAACATCTACTTTTGAAGGTTATATTTGTTTGACTGCTCACTTTGTCAATAAAAATTGAAAGTTATGTAGTTACTTAACTTTTATTGTATGCCTCCTCCACACACTAAAGTTCAATTAGTTGCCATTGTGTTTGATTGTTTGAAAGAATAGGGAATAGATAAAAGAGTTTTCTCCCTCACTTTAGATAATGCTTCTGCTAATGATAACACGCAAGCTCTCTTGAAAGGCCACCTTCATTTACAAACTAGCTTGATTTGTGATGGTGAATTTTTTCATGTGCGTTGTTGTGCTCATATATTAAATCTTGTTATTCAAGAGGGCTTGAAAGTAGTCAATGAAGCATTATTTAAAATTAGAGAGTGTGTGAATTATGTAAAGGTATCGGATAGGAGAATGAAAAAGTTTCAAGAATGTGTTCAACAAGTTGGCATTGATGTAAGTGTTGGGTTACATTTAGATGTGTCAACTAGATGGAATTTAACATATTTGATGCTTGAAAGTGCAATCAAATATCGAAAAGCTTTTGCTAGTCTCCAATTTGTTGATAAAACTTATAAATATAATCCATCCAATGAGGAATGGGGAAGAGCAATGATAATTTGTGAATTTTTGGAGACTTTTATGAGACCACAAACTTGATATCCGGTTCATCTTATCCAACTTCTAACTTGTATTTCATGCAAGTTTGGAAAATTGAATCCATTTTAAATGAGAATTTGCATAGTGAAAGTGAGGTTATCAAGGATATGTCTTAAAAAATGAAAATGAAATTTGACAAGTATTGGAAAGATTATATAGTGTAATGCTTACATTTGGAGCTATTCTTGACCTAAGGTTGAAGGTTGATTTCTTAAAATTTTGGTATTCTAAGATTGACACTTCTACTTGTCATGGACATTTAGAAAATGTGAAGCCAAAGTTGTACAACCTCTTTGAAGAATGTGTAAGCAACACTTGTGCATCATCAAGTATTTCTTCTCACTCAATGAGTAATTTGCCTAAGCAAACAGGCGAGGGAACTAAACCTAAAGGATCAAAAATCTTTAATGTAAGTTTTATCTCTTTCTAACATTTTATTACATTAGAATTTATGTTATTTTACTTATATTTTGATAATTGCTTTTTTTTTGTTGTTTATGTATTTAAAAATTATAAGAGTTCAAAATGTTTCAAAATGAAACAATTTCTATTGCTGGACAGTCTGAGTTGGATGTTTATTTAGATGAG
>NW_018397273.1:1102822-1103920 GCF_002168275.2 Theobroma umbraticum
ATTATGAAGTATTTGAAGACTTGGATGTGCTTAGTTATTGGAAGGACAATACAAAGTGCTTTTCTAATCTTTCTATTATAGCATGGGATGTATTGAGCATTCCGATTACTAGGTAGCATCAAAGTCTACTTTTAGTATTGATGGCCATGTTTTTACCAAGTTTGGAAGTTTCTTCCGCCATGAAAATGTTTAAATGTTTGTTTACTTGAAAAATTGGTCGCATGGCTTTTCTTTAGCTACCTATAGTATTGTTTATTTTATATATTTTAATATCTTTAATTCTTTGCTTGTCAAATTAATAATTTAAGTTAAGATTGAAACTCACTACCTCTTTTTCTTTTATGACAATGAATATTAGATGATAATGATTCAGACCTTGAGACATCATTGCTATCCAAACAAGATTCAAATATTTTGCTTGAAGCTGAGGATTGAGGAGGACATAAATAAGTCTTGAAGTTTCTATTTATTTGGTTATGTAATTATGCTGATGGGCTTGTAGTTTATGTTAATGATTGAAACTTTATTTATGTTTAGTGTAATTTATTTTTTTATTTATGTTTAGTGTAATTTATTTGTTTTAATATGTTTTTATTATTCAACTTTTGGATTAAATTATAAAACAATTTTATTGATAGGGAGTTTGTCAGGTAAATTTGTAAAAATAATTTTTTTTGAAAAAAAATAGGCTGGCAAAGGATGGGTTAGGTTGAGATTTTGATAGCACATTTAAAATATGGGTTGGCCTAACCCAACCCATATTTTTTTAACCCATAGTGGGCTAGGCCTAAGCAGTCCATATTGACAGGTCTACCTAGAGTCGCCATGAGCCTCCACTATTCAAAGCGCCCTTTTTTCTTTCTTCCTTCATTTCTCACTTCTCCACAACCTACAACTTCAAACTTAGCCTTATCCTCTACTCCAAAAACCCTTTAAACATCTAAACTGTAATACCCCATACCCTCACATAAGAGCTAATATTACCTTATCAACAAGACAAAGGGTCAATTGATATAAATCTAAGTGCTAAGGAGCGGTGATGAGTTAAAGGAATAGTTTTGAATAAAAGATTTCGTATGCGAGAAAATAGAAAGTGAA
>NW_018397273.1:1103930-1104451 GCF_002168275.2 Theobroma umbraticum
CTTATTGAGGATGAATTAGCAAGTTAAAAGGTAAATCGGATGTTAACTGGGACAAAGTGAGACATTTTGGATTCCGAGGAGATAAGTGGAGAATTTTAAATTAAAATAATATTTTTTAATAAAATAATATTAAAATATTAATATTTAACTGTTATTAAAATTAGTCATGAAAAAGGATTATATGACTAATCTAAGTAGGGGAAAAGAAGTAAGAAAGAATTTTAAGGAAAAATGGCGTTAGTGGGACCCATGTACTTTTATTAAATAAAGCTAGCACAGGTAACTATATATTTAAATATTATAGTGATACCTTGGTGAAGTGAAAATTTTATATTTTCTTTGTACACATGTAAAGGAAGGAAGATTGAAGAAAATTGGAGTTTAAAACATGTTGGAAGGACCAAATTGTAACGGATGAAAGTTTGGAGGGTTAAATGGTAAATAAGAAAAAGTTACTATTACATGCAAATTATTGCATGCAAAAAGGAAGAAGTTAGTGGAAACATGTGAGACCCCACCAT
>NW_018397273.1:1104461-1104542 GCF_002168275.2 Theobroma umbraticum
ACTAAGAGAAAAAGGAATAAAAAATATTTAAATGGAAGAAAACCATGGTTTGGCAAGGATAGCCCATAGTAAACAACATAA
>NW_018397273.1:1104552-1105101 GCF_002168275.2 Theobroma umbraticum
GTGATTTGAAAAGGAAAAGGTATAATCATAGCATGAAATATTATGGGGTGATCAGGTGGCATTGAAAGGAAATGAAAATGAAATGCAATAAAATACATGTGAAATGTAATGCAAATAAAATAAAGGGAAACATTGCATGAACAAGCCACCAATGGGAGGTGGTGATAATAACAAAGAAAGGGAATTGAATGGCATGGCATGTAATGGAAAGAAAAAGAAATGAAGAAAGAATGAAAATTAATGCATGCTTAAGCCAACCATAAAAGGTGGCGTTAATAACAAAGACTAAATAAGAGAATTTGCATGCAAAGGTTAATATTTTATCTAAACCACCTAGGAATTAATGACAGTCCTCATTGGCCACCAATTTACATGAAAAGGGTTGCATTTTGACATGCTTTCTTAGGGATTAACAGCAGCCTTTATTGGCTTCCACTTTGATGCAAAAAGTGCATGCTTATCTTGACTTCATTGATACTAACGTTAGAGAAAGGAAATACCTTTTTTTTTGCAAGACTTTTCTAATTCTTTCCCTCTCCAAGTGAAAAC
>NW_018397273.1:1105111-1105232 GCF_002168275.2 Theobroma umbraticum
CAAAATCCTCCACAAAGAATTTAAACTTCATAACATTAAATGGGAGCTGAAAAATTGCAAGAAGGAAGGAATAAGGAACAAGCAACCGACCAACATTGGGCATTCCACCATTTTTGAGGAA
>NW_018397273.1:1105242-1138793 GCF_002168275.2 Theobroma umbraticum
ATCATCCTTTTCTTTAAAACCCCGTACATTTAAAGCTTTCTCCCAAGAGATTTAACCTCTTTAGCATTTATTTAGAGTTAAGGAATTCATGGTGGAGATAAGAGCTTTCGTTTTAAGTTATTATAGTGGAGAATAAACGGTTGAATATTGTTGTTTTGATTGTGTTGCAAATAGTAAACTCAGTTTGGAGAAGCTTGCTACATGTTCATTTCTCTTTCAACCCGAGCTTGTGGAGAGTGATCTTTAGAGAGTTAAGGCTCCACGATAGAGTTATGGAGCTAGGAGTTTCATTTGAGAGGTGAGAAATTATGAATCTGGTCATTTTATTTAACTAAATCGGTTGAATCTGTGTTAAATTATTTAAGGCAGCAAAAGTCCTCTAAGATTTAAAAGAAATAGATGCATGTATGTGGATTGCATGTTAAATTACAATGAATGATGAGGATGAAAAATATGAAATTAGATTAAGGATTAATTGATTGAAGTGCTGTTGGTACTCATGTGTAATTATATATGTGGAGTTTGAATTGTTGCTAAGAAGTGTGTAAGTGAAGAAGATTTGTCGTGGTAGCGTGTCAGACAAGGTAACAAGTGACCAGCAAGTAGAGTTAACTAGATACACCCTTGAATCAATAGCGACGTAGCATCCCGCTATTGTAAAGTGAATAAAGGGTGTCGATTTTTAAATTTTCGTACTATATATATATATATATATTGCTTTACGGTGGATAGACGTGTTGATTTATTTTAAATGCGATTTATGGACATCATGAGCTTGTAGATATCCTAGGAATTGACATTTGCTCCTAAATCACTTATAGCTTTTATAAAGAATAGAGTGCCAATAGTGCATGGACTGGTGAAACTACTCGAATCCTTGAGCTTTGGTGGAAGCTTATTTTGGATGATAACACTACATTCTTCAGTAAGTGCAACTATCTCAAACTCACCTAATCTTCTTTTCTTAGTTAGAATGTCTGTCAGAAACTTAACATAAGTTGGCATTTGTTCCAAAGTTTCAATAGAAGGAATATTAATATGAAGCTTCTTAAATAGCTCTAGAAACTTTTAGAATTGCTTATCAAGCTTTTGTTTCTAAAAACATTGAGGCAAGTGTTGTGGTGGTCGTGGTTGTGGTCGTGGTGGGTTAGACTTATCCTTTTTTTCTTGAGTTTAGACATCAGAATTTTTAAACAGTATTTCTTTTTGAACTGGCTTACCTAGATAACCTACTTGAATGCTACTCCCATCTATCTTCTTTCCATGTCTAAGGGTGATTGCCTTAAAATGCTCATCACCTTCTCTTCTAAGATTGGCTTTAATGTCACTTGGTAAGGTTCTTTGAGGCTTATTATTGATGGTATTGGCAAGTTGACCTATTTATGTCTCAAGATTCCTTAGTGATGTTGCTTGACTATGAATCAGAGAATCAGTTTTTTCCATGTATTGCATAAATAACTCTTCCACAGATGGCTTTTTCTCAAGTATAAGAGCTCTAGCTTAAGGTTGAAATCTAATAGCATAATTTGGCTTTATTGTTGATAAAGATCCCTGATTGTTACTCCATGAAAAGTTAGGGTGATTCCTCCATCTAAAATTATAATTGTTGGAATATGGATTGTTTTGCTACCTATTGAGGTTTCCAACAAATTGCACTAATTCAAAATTATCTAGGTAATGATCACTAGAATTCCTTTTTCAGCATAGGTGTCAAGTCATGAATGGGCTCTGAATAGCTTAAACTCCCAAAGTATTGAATTTCTTAGTTAAAGTAGCTACCTATGCAATCAAGGCATTAATCACATCCAACTCATGAATACTAGCAACTTTCCTAAGCACCGTTCTCTCAGATGGGCATTAATAATTATTAGAAGCCATCTCTTCCAACAAATCATATGCCTCATCAATAGATTTTCCTATTAGTGCTCCACTTGCTACTGCATCTGTAGTGTTTCTAATTAAACCCAACAAATCATTATAAAAAGTCTGTACTTGTAGCCATTTAGGTAACCCATGATGAGGACACCTTTTAAGCAAATCCTTGTATCTTTCTCAAGCCTCATACAATGATTTTTATTCAAATTGCATAAATGATGTGATGTAGTTCCACATCCTTGTTGTCTTAGCTGGTGGAAAGAATCTATCTAAACACTTTTAAGCTAAATCATCCCAAGTAGTAATGGAACCAAGAGAAAGTGAATTCAACCAATTCTTTACCTTGTCTTTCAATTAAAAAGGAAAGAGGCTCAGTTTAATAGCATCACCGGTGAATCTCTAAAAAATTCACAATATAAGCATTCAGAATATCATTGGGTAGTCCTCCAAATTGTACTAAAGTCGGAATCATCTAAATAATTTTTGGTTTGATCTCAAAGTTATTAGCTTCTATGATAAGTCTTTGGATGCTAGAGTGAAGACATTGCACAAGAGGAACAACATATTCCCTCAAAGACTTGTTTTTTTTCCTTCTTCTTCAGCCATTGTTTAAATGTGAGTTGAAGTTTGTGAATTTTCTCTCTAAAGTCCTCGAAAAGTCTTTTCGATTTATGGATCAAAAGGAACAACCTCTAAACTTCTCACTTTGCACATAAAATGACTGAAAGTACATAAAAATAAAGAAAAACAAAGTTTGATTTAACACTAAGATTGTTTGGTATTAGTATTAACAAATAGTAGGAAAGCAATTCCCAAGCAATGGTACCAAAAACTTCTTGTCAATTTACCATGCAAGTGTATGTATCATTAACAAGTAATATAATGGTCAATAAAGTGTCAAATCCCACAAAGAATCATAACAACTTTTTCTAAATACTAAAATTATCACAACCTAGTCTTATTCAAACAACCAAAATAAAGTGATTAACTAAAAGCAAAACTAAAACTAAACAAAAGCTAAACTGAATCTAAAAGCTAACAGAAAATCTTAACTAGAAAAATTAATCAATAAATAAGCCTAGGATTACAATATTCCTCAACACTTCATCTGAATTTTATCTCTTTTTTAACTTACTAAATGGATTAAGTTACTAACCTAGTTCCCTAATTAATTATAAGTCTTTTTCGATGTTCTTATAAAAATATTTGTCTTAACCAATTTTTTATATTTCTATGAGAATTGAATTAAAGACAAACTCAATTAACTCAAGCTCTAATCTTGGCTACATAAGACATATAGATATAATTCTATCCTATACATAAATCAAAGTAACCAATTAATTAAGTGAATTTGAACTTATGCTATTCCATCCATGGCCTATACTAAACTCTATTTTCAAAGTTACATTTAGGTTTTCAGATCAATTTAATTAGTGATCAAGCAATCAAAAGCATTAAACACAATATTGGAATAAATAACTCGTATTCCATTAATTCATAAGCAAGAGAGAAATTAAAAATTCAAACTACATGTTGAGTTCAATTGCAATCTTACATAGAGGAATTTAGTTCATGATGAATGATAAAAACATAATCCAAAGAATTTTAACCATCAATATAAATCAAGAATGTCTAGGAAAAACAAAGTAGAGAGAAAATTAAAGCTTGTCAAGTCTTTGATCTTCAACTTTCCAAAGTTTTTCTTCGTTTTCTTTAGTGATTAATGGTTACTTTTTCTTCAGAAAGACCTAGCTTAAACATGTCTTTCAATTACTCTAAAACTGCATTTAAATAAGCTTTAAACCCTTACTAAAAATCAACTTTTGGAATTTATACTTGAGAGGGAAGTCGTGTCAGTGCTGCAACCTTACTTTCTTGGCACCACGGTGCCAACTTTGTTGTATATTTTTTGCATTTCTTCTTTCTGGCACCATGGCCTCACTTCTTCTAGCATTTCAATGCCAACTCCTCTATTTTGTGGCCATGCTTCTCCTTTTTCACGGTGTCGTGGTGCTTATTGGTTTATGGTCACAACACCCAACATTCTATGTTGAATCAAAATTTCATTTTTTAGCTCTAATTCAATCTCGTTCATTGAAGAAACTTCAAAATCAATGAAAGCGCATTACAATTCTTAATATAAGAGACCTAATTAACTAAAATCAACCTACCTACATACTTAAAATGAAACTAAAAATAAACTACTAAAACGAGACAAATTCAAATCAAAACTCAAAGACTTAGCCAATTTTAATACTCAAAAAGTGACAAAATAACTCTATAACATAGAGTTATCAGATAATTGATTCAAACTCCTTCTAATATTAAGAGGGGGGACATAGACATTGAAATGTCGAACTTCTATAAAAATTATAGTTGAGTTTTTTTTTATCCTTTCCCTGTACTTTACTTGCTCCATATCTTGTTTGTTTACTTTTATATTGATTGTTCTTCAAGTTTTGTGCTTAAAGTTTTAATCTTTAACCTTTTTTCAAAGACAGGTGAAAACTTTATATGATAACCAATTCACCCTTTCTTGGTTATTATATCTCAAGGTTCTTTTGCTAACACCACTTTATTAAGAAAAGGAATAAGGTGATGATTGCATTCCAATGTTATCATGAGGTAATGAAGGATATTCCAATGATATAAGATGATTAATGCATAAGCTAGCCCTTTTTGTATGTGTTTCAAATGGCTTAATTTCAATTGGCTTTTAAAGGATAATGAGACTTCAAATTGTATGAAAACAGATTTTGGTGGTTAATAAACATGATTCTCAATGGTACATATTTCCAAAGATTTACGAAACTTTTTGAAAGCGTGATTATTCTCTCACAAGTTCCTTATACGTATTTGAAAATAATATGTTCATAGTTATATAAATGCTTATATGTGCAAAAAGCTCTAACCTCTTGACTTATCCTTTTCTCGTATCCACTCACGAAGTTTTTGTGATTCACACACTTTAGTCTTCCCTATTTTTATTGCAAATCAATTATAATTGTTGAGCACCAATGACATTGAAACATGGTCCATTCTTCATTTGGTAGGTGACATAGTAGCTTTTTGAAGCTTAGGGAGTTGGGTTATGTTTCGCTTGATGAGTTAGTCGTTATGTTTCTGTTTATGATTACTTGATGATGTTTGATATGTTAAGCCATTGAATTGCAAGATATTTTTACGATGTTACATGAATATTATGAATGTGAGGGCCTATAGGAGCACCCAAGGTGCATTCTTAGAATTTAAATGTATTGTACATAGTACAAATATTATGAATGAAATGATTCACATAGTTTATGTTGAGAAGTCCATAATTGTGTGTATCACCTATATATGGATGTTTATGATTGTGATGACTAGTGTTTATCCATGTGTGATGATGATGAATGGGAAACAAGCCCAATATGATTGAATGATGACAGAAGGCTTGAATGATGACAGAAGGCTTACTAGGATCTAGTGGGCTACACCCATTTAAGTTTTAGTGCCGGTTGTGATCCTTCCAAAAAATGAGATATCACAATCTTTGAACATAAATCTTCCACTAATTTAGTCTAAATCTCTATTTAACTTGTTTATTCTTTCAACCATAGTCTAGTCTCCAAAACTGGTTTTAGTTAGTGCTAACTTTACCTTGATGAGCTCACTGTGCTTGAAAATGCTTGAAACCTAACATTTGAGATAAAAATCACATTTTTAAGATTTTATAGAAACTTTGGAGTAAATCCATAAACTTAAATGCTAGAAAATCACTTTTTTTGCCTCAAAAAATGTTGGAAACAAGTTTAAAGGTTGGAAATCAAGTTGCTCTTCAAGAAACATGAATTTGAAGTTTGAAAGAGAGTTAAGAGAGTTGACAGTATGGTAAAGAAAAGGTTTGGCGGTTGAGAAATCTTGGAAACCTTCAGACCTCAGGATTGGTGACATATTTATAGTATATGGGGTGAAAAGACCAATTTAACCCTTTATTTTTTGAAGTTTAACATTGAAGTATCAATACTTTAGGCCTAAGTCTCGAAATGTTTTAAAATAGAATGGTTTTTCTTAGGGTTTTTGACTCGTCTTAAGACTTCTTGTGACTTTCTAGGTAGCAAGGTTTCGAGACTTCCTTTGAAGTCTCGAGACTTTATTTTTCACATGAAGCAAGTCTTGATACTTCTTGACCAAACCTCGATACCTTGGCTCCAAAATGCTATTTTTAAGTGAAAAATTAAGTCTTTTGGCCCCATTTGAATCCCAACTTCCCCAAAGCTCATTTGAAAACATTATAAGGATATTCTTAAGCTAAAAGTGTTCTAAATCATTCTTAAAATTTTAAAACCTTAGCTCATCAAGTTACACTTAGATCTTTTATTTTAATGGTGGCATTTCACAGGATTTGACAATGGAAATTATTTATCTATAAAGCCCATCAGGAATATGGCACAGTGAAAAGAATAATTAGTAAATATTGTAATGAAAATGACCTTATTGACAATTCTTTTCTCTGCAAAAGTCAATTGTAATGTGTTGATGGATATTATTGCAATTTATGGGTAAATAAGAATTTTTTTAATTTAAGAAAGTAAATAATAATATTTGATTAAAGGATAAAATATCCTTACCCCTCTAAATTTTGATCAAAATTATATGGAGATCCATTAGTTTTCGAAATGGACACTTCGCCTCAAAAAAAAATTTCTGCTGGATACGTAGGTTTAACCATTAGTCAACTATTAATATTTCTGTAAACTTTCTAACGTAGCAAGGGTAAAAAGATAATTTTACCTTCGATTAATTTTTAAAATTACTATTATATAATTTTATTTTTTTTACTAATTAAAAAAAAAACTACCAAGATTGGGAGCATCAGGGCTCCTTTTGGGAGCCTCGATCAGACTCCCTAAGAGAGCACCAGATCTGGTGCTCCTTTGGGAGCGCCGGTACCCTCCAAGGGGAGCTCGATATAGAGGGCTTCCAAAAGGGAGCACCAGCCCTTGGGGTGCACTGATCGATGACTCCTTTACTTAGGCGCACTGACCGGTGCTTCCGTTTCTTAAGGAGCACTGATCAATGCTACTTTTTTTTTATTTCTTTAAAATCTAATAATAATTTTTAAAATTAATAAAAAAAGAAAAGACATTTAGTTTTTTCTTAATTTCTATCAACGGTGTTTGCATTTTTAAGGTAGAGTATCCATTTTAAAAACTAATAAATCCGTTTGGAATTTCGACTAAAACTTATGGAGGTTGGAGTATTTTACTCTAGATTAAATAAAATTCCAAATAAAATATGAATCATGAGATGACATGGACTTAGCCATAGTTGTAGAGAGAGATTCTTAAAAATCTCATGCATATTCTTATTTTGGGTTTTATTATAAGTCTTGTTGGATTATGATTGGGTACAATGGATCCAAGTCTATAAGTATATCTATAAAAGCAAAAGGTTGCTGCTTAGTTGGCCATCAAAATTAATTAACAATAGGTTTTTAGAAAAACAAAATCACCCTTAAGATGCGTGAACCCTTTTGGAAACGAGTCACTTGAATCGTTTTTGAGGTACTTGAATCATGATGCAAAATTTAATCGCTTTTGAAGTTGAGTTAATTAAATTGCTTTTAAGATAAGTGTATCTTGATTTACAATTTTTTTCGATAGATTCTTGACTTTTATATTAGATAACAATTATTGCTATTGAATCCAAAATCAAAATCCGCATTTATCAATTTCGAAGTCCTTAATTGGTTCATTTTATACAAGATTTGAAAATCTAGCCACTTGAACCAAATCAACCTGTTAAAGGTGTCAATTTCTAGCATATTATAAATTCACGCGACTTGCAAAGCTATCTAATATCTTATGTTAATCACTTATGTGGCGTTTGGTACATTACAATGCAATGTGATTACAGGTAATGTGATTGCAAGTAATGTGATTACAAGCAATGTGATTATAGGGAAAATAACATTACAGTGTTTGGTATGTAAGCAAAATAATGATTAAAATGCAGGGAAGATAACATTGCAGTGTTTGGTTTACAAGTACTTTAGTGGGAATATAATGTTAATTGTCAAAATTACCCCTAATTATTAAAATATAAGTTTAATATATTTATATTTTTTATTATTAATTTTTATATAATATCATTTCTTAAATATATTTTTAATATCATATATTTTATTTTTATTTATTATTGTAATATTTTATATTTTATTTTTAATATATTTATATTTTTATTATTAATTTTTATATAATATCATTTCTTAAATATATTTTTAATGTCATATATTTTATTTTTATTTATTATTATAATATTTTATATTTTATTTTTAATATATTTATATTTATATTATTAATTTTTATATAATATCATATTTTAAATATATTTTTAATATCATATATTTTATTTTTATTTATTATTATAATTTTATATATTTTATTTTCATTTCTTTAATATATTTTTTATGTTATATATTTTATTTTAATTTGTTTTACCTATATTATATAAATGTTAATTTTTATATTTTATTTTATTTTAATTTTTATTCTTATATTATATATTTTATTTTAATATTTTTATTTTAATTATAATATTATAAAATATTTTTAATAAGGTAATAAAATTGAAAGGTAAAATTGTCTTTAAGAATATTGCAGAGTGCAATGTAATGTGATTGCATTGGTTTTGGACTGCAATCACATTACATCCATTGACTGTAATGTAATTGCCTTGCAATCTTATATTGCAGTGATCTGTTACAAAACAAACACTGCAATGTAATTTAATAAGTCACATTACAGGTAATGTGCTTTACATTGCAATGTACCAAACGGACTCTTAGAGTTCTTCCCACGTTGATTAACAAATTGAAATCTTCGACTTCATTTTTCTTATTAATTGTTTGATAAAAACTTCATCGATTGATTTTTTTTTAGCTTCTCTAGAGTAATTCAGTCGCTTAAGGAAGTTCTTAGTTGATTGACTTCTGTCTGCTGGCTGACTTTTAGTTCATGGCCTCAATGAATTAACTCTCCAAGTTAATCGAATCTTGGATCAAACTTATTCAAGAGTATTTATATTATAAGGTGATATTACCTGAACATTTAAGCACAGATATGTACCAGAATGTTTTGTTAGTATGAAAAATAAAATAAAAGTATATATTTGCAATTTGAAGATAATGTTGATTTCAACATTATTACAAACCAAAAAGGATAAATTATAGAAAAAAACTTTGTAGTTATTAAAAAGTTACACTCAATTACCTTGAGAGATGCTTCGTTAAAATTTTCCATAACACGGTTAGATCAAATTCAACCAAACGGAGGAAGATGACGTTTCAGAAAAAGAAATCTTTACCCATATCATAAAAACCTTTGAAAATTAATTAAGGAGTTTCAGTTGTTAATTTCAAGTTAATGGTGAAGGAAACTATAGGGTGAATCCCTGTTGAATTGGAATTTTGCTTCAACGACTAGGTTTAGCAACTCCGCAAGAGAGAAGCAAAGAGGCATTGTTGAAATGGTTTCAGATACTGATGTAAAAAAGTAGTCCATTGTTGGGAGCTAGAAAGAAGAAAATGGACCTTGACGGGCATTACTTGGAGAGGCTGAGGAGTCAATGAGGGTGAAAGAAAGGCAGGAGATTCGGATTTGGGCAAGGCATTGGGAGGGGATTGTGCAGAGAACCAAAGAGGTAATCACATATCTGTTAACGGTATATTAAAATTGTCACATATCTGTTAATTGATGGCATTAAACGTTTGCGGTCCCAAACTGAAGAGTTACAGGTTGGATGACTCGCGGGAATTTTAATCATGTGGCTTTAAGCTGACGATTTACAGTTGATCTCAAGAGCATGTTTTGGGTTGGTCCACAATTGAGATACTGTCCATAAAGAAATGAAAGCGACAACTGAATGACAGGGGACAGATACCTTGGAAATTGAGAGCAGAACGTGAAGCCATGTGTGGGCGGGGGCGATAGCTACACCTCATCGCAACACTCGCGGGTCCCCGCATAAACTTTGGACACCCACGCGACTCCCCACACATCTGTTTGTTCATTGAACGGCGTAGCTTGTGCTGTTTTCCAGTCTTTGCAGAATTTCCGACATCACATGACCTTTTTTTGACGGTTTTCAGTTTGAATCAAGCGAGAACTTTTTGTAGCATCGTTGTAACATTGCATGTTCAAACAACGGCATCCTGGTTGGATTTCAGTGTTGGCAGCTGCTTTTTTGGGTCTGCTGTCTTAACTTCTTCAAACACTACTTCGACAGCTAATCAATAACACATCAAATTCGTCATCTTTTCTACCATTCTTCGCCCTTTGTACGTTGCAAATATGGCTTCTGTCCATAAATTCCCATATGGACTTGAAACCAATTCAAAATTACTAAGCCAGAGTTTTTAAAAGCGAAATCTAAATGGGACTAATTTAAATTCAAAACGTAAAGGTTAAGTTTTCTCATCTGGCTGACCGTCGCCAGGACACTCCAACAGCATAATCAGTGGCCAACTCCCGGGCAGGATTAAGAACAGGGCGTTTTCAAGAATGAAACACTAATTCTTATGCTTTGAGAACATTTTGCCTAGCTGCTCTCCGGAGCTTCCAAACTGAAGAACATTGAAAATCATATTCCAAGAAAAATACAACATTGTGGGGTAAAATAATTTAGTCTACAAGTGTACTAACAAGAAGCAAGAAGCAATGAGAATGGACATACAGAGCCACCAATACCACAATTTACAACTGCTTATCTCCCATCTGCTGATGTAAATGACTCAGCAAATCCATAAGGCCGCGTAGGAATGCTGGTTTGAGTGTTGTCTAAGCTGGGAAGAAGTGAAGAAGATGAAGACTCCAAATTGCTTCTGCCTTCATAAGCTTGCCACTTTTTTAGTGCTTGTGGCAATGACATTTCAAGGTCAATCCCATATATGTCATCAGAGCATTGATAAGTTGGTTTCCAAAGCTCCACTAGAGAAGCGAGCACATTTACAGCATGACCCATATCAGGCCTTTGATATGGCTCCCTTGCACAGCAATGACCTGCCAACTCAGCAACAGTGCTGATACTGGCAAGAGTTTCCTCAATGAGGTCAATTGTGGGGTCAATGGCTTTGCGGAATAAGTCCTTGTTTATGTGCATTCTCTTGAACCATGTAACTAGGTGCATGCTTTCCTCAGGTTGGCTTTCATCAAGTGCTCTTCTGCCTGTGATTAGCTCCATCAATATCACCCCAAAGCTAAATACATCCACTTTAGTTGTAACTCGTCCAGTAACTGCACTCCATATTCAAACGAAAAATGACTTTCACATCAGCAATATATTGCCAATGAAAATGAAAATCTTAGACAACACTAGCTTCAACATATACATGACAGCTAGTGAGATGAATGCATATCTAGATCAGAAGTATAAGGTGTTGAAATTTCAAAGGAAATGAGTGCAATTATACATTATTCTATTTTTTTTAATACCCAGACTTCTTTTCATGTCTCTGTCAGGTGCTACCTATCTTCTTAAACTGCCAAATGCCAGAGTCTATCAAATACTTGCATACTTTTATGGGTTCATGCATAGAAGATTTGCAATTTATTTTTATGAAAAAGAATATAAATTAAGTACAAGAGCAAAACCACTAAAAAAATACCTGCATATTCTGGTGCCAGGTATCCAAATGTTCCAGCAATTCTAGTTTCAATGGAGCCTTTACCCTCAGGAGCAAGACGCACAAGACCAAAATCCGCTACCTTAGCCCTCATATCATCTCCAAGTAGAATGTTTGAAGGCTTCAAGTCTCTATGTATAAAGCTTTGATGGGCTAAACCATGAAGATATTCAACACCCCTTGCCACGTCTAAGGCAATGATCAACCTTTTTGTCCATTCAAGTGGTTTTAATCCTTCTTCTGCCCAGTTAAAGATATGTCTACTAACAGTACCTTGGGGCATGTATTCATACACAAGAAGCTTCTCATTCCCATCCAAGCAATACCCAAGAAGAGCAACAAGATGCCGGTGTCGAACTTTTGTCAAGACAGCAATCTCAGACTTAAATTCTGCTAAACCCTTCCCACTAATAACTCCAGATTCCATTCTCTTCACAGCGATCTTTGTACCATCATGCAACTCACCTTTATATACGACCCCAAAACCCCCTTGTCCCAATATATTTTCTTCACTGAAATTGTCGGTCACGTTCCTTAAAACTTGGATAGAGATAACCATGTTTCCAGCTTCAACCATTTGCATGTCACCAGGCTCACTGTTTGGAATTGTATGAGTTTCACTCACAGCACCAACACTAACACTTGAGCCAGCAACTGTAATTTTAACACTTTCATTATCTGACCCAGAATGACGTGGGTGAATCACCATTGCATTTGGGCTCTGTACTCTGCTAAACCGTTTCTGTTTCTTTTTGTAAAGACAGAAAAGCAACAAACCAAACAAACCAACAACTACCAGACCCCCAAGAACAGAAACTACAATTATTCCAATCAAAGCTGAAGATTTCTTGCCAGTGTTACCAGAACTTCCACTACTATTAGATCCTTTGCCTTCCATGGGATTGTCAGCTGTTGAACCTGGAGAAGTAGAACTACTTTTCTCCTTGCCGATGTCAGGATTACCATTTTTATTCAAAATGACATTGCTCTTGAAAGTAGGGATTTTCCCATAAAGTTGATTGTTTGATACATCAAGTTCTTTAAGTGCAACCAGAGAGGTAAGCTCCTCCGGAATGGAACCAGTAAGATTATTATCAGCAAGAATCAGCCTCTGCAAAGACTTAAGTGATGCAAAATCAGGAGAGATGGTACCTGAAAGGCCCATCTTCTCAAAATTAACAACAGTAATGTTCCCATTACTACAGGTAATCCCAAGCCAATCTGCACAAGGATCATTCCCTTTCCAATTTTCAGCAAGCTTTTGTGGATAATCCATCGGCTTCACAACAGAAAGCAACACAGTCACCCTCGGATCACAGTCACCAGGACTTGGCAAACAAAAGCTATTCGAGTCCTTAACCATATCCACAGAAATGGAATTCTTAAACTCAGGCATTGGTCCTTGAAGTAAATTATTTGTCAAATTTACAGTTTTTAATGACCCGAGATTCACCAGAGAAATGGGAACAGGCCCAGTATAGGAGTTGTCCCTCAAACTCAAACTCTGCAAGTCTTTTAAACCAGAGAAGTCTGGTAAAGGACCGGAAAATGAATTGGAATGCAACCAAACCTCTTTCAAGAATGTCATGTTCTGTATTACAGCAATGCTGCCAGTAAGTTTACCATTACTTTCCTGCCCATTAACCCATAAAGACTGGATTGGTGACCCAGAAAAGCTGGAGGGCAGCTCTCCTTCTAGACTATTGAAGGCCAAATGCAAAATGGTTAGACCTGGGAACTCATCAGGTCCAAAAATGTCAGGTATTTTGCCGCTAATGTTAGCGGAGTTGGCTGAGAAGTTACGCAAAGCAGAAGCATTTTTCAAACTATGGGGGATTTCCCAGGCAGAAAAAGGGTTGTCATCAATCTCCACAGATTGAAGAGAAGATAAGCCAGAAAAGAAATCATCGGGAAATGAAGTGAAGCGATTATTACTTAGCATAACCACTTGTAGTGAGCTTAGTCCGTTTAAGCTAGGGACGGAACCTGAAATGTTGTTCCACTGTAGCTCTAAACGCTCTAGTTCAGTCAGGTTCTGAAGATTTGAAGGAAGTGTACCTTGCAGGTTCTGGTGACCAATTTGGATCCGGGTGACCCGCTTGTCCTCTGAGCAGACAACGTGGCTCCATTTGCAGGGATCCGCGTCAGACCATCCGAGAGATGCGGGTGGGTTGAGGGTCTTCCTGAGAGCTAACATCACTGCAGCATCATCACTGGCACTTTTCTGGGATTTTACAGAGACGAAGATTAAAGTCAATCCAAGAACAATGGCAAAAAGATTGAAGCGGCAGCCAACATGGGTTTTCTTCTTCATCTTGATAGAGCTGAAATGTAAAGTTCTTTCTTCTTTTTTTTTTTTTGGAAAATGTAGCAAAGAGATGCAACTCTTTTTTTTTTCAAGGCATTAGATGCATAGAGCAATCATGTCGGACTGAACTGGAGAAAGTAAAAAGCCAAAAGCAGCAGCAGCAGCAACAGAAGAACGATACAGAGAGAAAGAAAGAAGCTTGAAAGGAAGACAAGAGAAAGGCAGAGCTTGGACTTGGCAACTTGGGAATTGATGAGATCAGTCGAGCAAGTAGAAAGGAAAGGAAGGAGCAGCAATTGAGAACAAAGCACATGGAGGTGGGGACCACGGATCTGGGAATCAAATGCTGTCATAAGTATGTTGAAAGGCTGGAAGAGGTGCGAGACGGTAGCTTAGCTAGCTTTCTGGTAATCTTGATTCCTCCCCACGACTCATGACACGTCAACTCGGCAGTTGCTTGTGCTTCTTTTCTTTTATTTTATCAATTCGTTTTGCATTCAAACCGCAAAGCCGGCACATGGCTCGTAGTAATAAAGATAAAGAATTTAACTAATTGAAATTCCCCTAAACCTCTTTTGTTCTGCTAAAAACAACATTTAAAATTTAAGTGGCGTTTGGAATACAATTATATTGTAAGAAAAATAATATTAGAATATTTAGTTTACAAAAAATTTATTAAAAATATAATTTTAATTTTCAAAATTATTTTTATGTACATTGTTTAAAAAAAACACATTAAAATCGATTTCATTACTTCATAAAATGTACAAAAATTAGTACATTTTGTTTTCACTTCTTAAAAACAAGATGATTCATGCAGCAGCTCTCCAAGAAACATGCTGCCTGGTTAATACAAAACAAAAAAAAAAATCTCAGAGCTTTAGCTATACAACTAGCTCAACACAAAAATCCCAATCAATCACTGGAAAAAGGTCAGACCAAGAATCTGCATCACATAATAACTAAAATATAAGTTTAATATCTGTATTTTTTTTTATAAATTTTTATATAATATTATTTCTTAAATAAATTTTTAATATCATATGTTTTATTTTTTATTATAATTTCATATATTTTATTTTTATTTATTGTAATACAAATTTAGTTTATAAATGACATAAACAAAAAGAAATGTATTAAAACTTGACTTTCAAACTTCATAGCATTAAATTATTCTATAATACATTGAGAGTGGTTGAACTTCAATTATTGAATTGGGAAGTAAATAATGGTCAAGCAATGTGCTGGACCTTTGAGATACAATCAAAAGTGCAGAACTTGCCCATCATAAAACAATCATAAGAAAATTATAACTCAATAGAGGTGAACTCCTTGAGAGCTTAATAAAAAATAAACGCCAAAGTTAGTTTACACCAACAATAAAACAAAGCCAGCATTCTTTCAACAAATAATCAAGTATCAAATATGGCAAATCCATTTTAATATTAATTAAAAAAGTTTATTTGTTAACAATTTTGAAAATTTTAAAATATAGTATTATTATTATTATTTTGAAAATTTCATAAAAAATTAAAAATGGAAATAATTATTTTTTGAAAAAAAAAAGCAAAAGAGATTTTTTAAAACCAAAATCTAAAAGTAAGAGAGAATTTTATTGAATGACTTGTCTATTTTCTTTTATGAATTATTAATGTTATACTTGATTATATTTATCGCTAATATATGTAAATTTAGCAAAAAATTATTATATTGATCCACTGTACAAGATTTCTTCTATTTGTTTGATAATACTTGAAAATGTTACATCAAGAAGGGTAAGTTATGTTAAAAAGGATTTTTGTTCATTTTTTTAAATGAATAAGGGCTAAAATAGCAAGTCAAGTTTGTTAACATTGTAAAGTAAGTTATAATTTGAGATTACATTGGTATTTCAGTACAATTGCATTACATCCATTGACTATATTGTGATTGTATTGTAATATTATATTGTGTAGATTTGTTTCAAAATAAATATTGTAATGTAATTTAGTTAAACACATTATAAGAAACGTGGATGCACATCCCTCATACCAAACACTACCTTATTGCGAGGAGTTTGCAGGAATGCAACACTCTAGTTATTTGGAATGTCTTTCTCATGAAATCTTTTGCACCTTCAAGAGGAGTTTGTTTAAGGGATCGTTTATCTCCATACCTTTTTGTTCTATGTTTGGAGAGATCATCACATTGCATTATTTGACAATGGATTTTGACTCTTGGAAACCATTCAGGTTTAATAAAAGAGGACAAGTAATTTCGTGTATGTTCTTTGCAGATAATTTATTTTTGTTTGAGGAGGCTTTATATCAACAACAATATGTCATCATAAACCTATCTAATACTTTTGGAATAAGTTCAAGAGAGAAGGTGAACCATGATAAAATAGTCATCTACTACTTTGATGACTCAAGTATATAGAGTTATTTTGAGATATTTTGAGAGTATAAGTAGCTAAATCTTTGAGATTTTAGATTCGAATTTAAGCATTTTAGGCCATTTTTTAGTTTAAGTTGGATTACATGTTGAATAGTTAATTTCAGTTATTTTATTTTAATTTTACTTTATTTTTCTTTAATTTACTTTAAAAATAGTTATTGTTGATTTCTATCATTGCTTTTGTAGGATATTTGATGAGTAAGGTTCAATTGATTTAAAGCCACACAAATATGGTGATGACTTCATTCATGTATACTGTAGTATTTTGAGGATAACTTAAGCTAAAGAAATTTAATTGATGTAATTCTTAATCCATTGGAAAGATAAGAGACAAGGCTACAACTTTTATGTTTACTACTTTACTTAGTTCAGATCAGATCAAGGTGAAAGTCATGTTGAAAGATGATGGACTGTAGTAGTTTTGTACAAGGTAGCACATTGAGTGAAGGCTGTGGCCTTTAGTTCCTCAAGGCCACAGCACTGAGGAGACCATGGCCATAGCGCTGGAAAAATGGAGAGCATCATACATTTTCCCAAGGCCAGAGCATTGTGGAGCCACAAACCAAGGCATGGCTCTACAGGACTAAGGTAGCATGGCCATGACGCCACACAGCTTTCCGAAAATATTTTTTTATGCAAGAACACTGCTTTCCGAAAATATTTTTTTATGCAAGAATAAGGAAATTAGGTTATTTTGAACTTATTTAAGGGACCTTAATTAGAGTATTCAACAAGGAGGGTGACAGTAGCAATTTTAAAGACTTGGAGCTAAGAACAAAGTAAGAAAGCAAGAGAGATTGAGAGAGATTCAAGGTCAAAAGCTTCACCATTAGTTTCTTTCTCTATTTTGTGTTTCGCTTATTTTCTTTGATTTACACCTGTAACACCCCCCAATTTTTTATGTAAACAAAGAATGATTTATGAAATATATGGAGTTTTGATGACTTTGATGATAAGAAATGAATGCTTAGTGTTTAAGAGTGTAAATATTGACACTTAGGCAAAACTTTAAGGAGATATGTAATAAATCTCATAATTTGAGGTTTTTATTAAAATTTGACGTTATGTTTATGAGTTTGTGTATGGGATTAATTAAAAGGGATGATTTGAAGTGTCATATCAATCAAGAATAATATTGGAGTGTTAAACTTGGACTTTTGGAGTGTTTGGGAAGCTTAGAATTGCTTACAAGGGTGAAAGTATCAATACATACCCCAATGTCTGAATACATTCATGGCAGGATGAACAACAAAGGCCCTAGGAAGAATATTTTATTGATACATTTAAGAATATATTGATAAATCTGGCCAAAGATGAACATGTATCGATATATTGTCCAAATGTATCGATATATTGTCCAAATGTATCAATACATTTTAAGTAGAGAGCACCCAAGGGGAGAAGCATTGATACATTGCCCCAGTGTATCGATACATTTATTCGAAATTAGGGTAAATGTATTGATACATTATAGAGGAAAGACCAAAATAAAAAAGGGGTTTTTAGTCCATTTCGCCCGATATTCTTTGTTAGCTCTTTCTCTTCCTTTCTCTCTCCAGAAACCTGAAACCCTATAGCCTCAAATAGATTTTTAAAGTGATTTGAAGCTATTTGGAGCTTGAAAAACTATCCTAGAGGTAAGGTTTAAAGTATTTATTTATTATTTTTCTATTTAATTAGTTAATAACTTCAAATTTGACTTTTTTTCTAGATTTGGTATTTTTCACTTTTTGGCTTAGATTGGGAATTTTGGAACTAAGACTCATGCAATCTGACTTCTAAAGTATGAGTTTAGCTCATTAATGAAGGATTTGAGCTTAAATAGTTGGATTGCTAAGATTTAGTTAACTGTGTGAAAAGATGACATTTTTCGAAAGACAAGAATAATTAACTTTTTGTTGTTTTGATGTGTTTGAAGGGGGAAACAAAGTTAAATTAACTCATTGGCAAGCTATACAACTATTGAAGGCTAAAGGTCAAAGCTTGGCAAGTAGTGCCTTTTATTGTCACTGTGAGTGGGTTTAATTTAATTTGCATGTAATGCATGATGCATGAAAGATGTGTTGCACTAGTATTATAATGAAATATGTATGCTTGGATGAATGAACCCAAGCTTGAGAACAATATATGTGTATATGTATATATGTGAATTGTGTGCGATTGTGTGTTGTGATATGAGCCACATGGGTGGCTTATGTTGTGTGTGTGTCTAGATTAGGATGTCTAGAGGCTAAGATGAACTCCTAAGAGTAGATTACCTTAGGTGAATGATATGTGAGATGATTTGATTGAATGATGCCTTGGAGACTTAAAGGCACTTAGAACCTAACCGAGCTTAAGACGATTGAAGCTCAACAAATGTGAATTAAGGTTTGATAAGGAAATTATGAATGATAAAGGCATAATGGCTGTCAATTAAAATCCTACTACGCAAGTATACGTATCAAATAAATAGTATATAAGTAAGCAGAATATCGATCCCACAGAGAATTGATCTAAAATTTTACTAAGTACTAAAATTATAACAATTTAATCTTATCCAAACAATCAAAATTAATTAATTAACTAAAATTAATTAACCAAAATTTAAACTAAAAAAAAATTAAAGTAATAACAACTTGAGTAAAAATCAAATCAAACAAGCCTAGGATTATAATGTCCCTCACACTTTATCTAAATCTTAACTCTTTTCCTTAACTTATTTCAATGAGTTAAGTTGCTAACCTAGAGTCTTCAATTATTATAAGAGTTTCCCAACTCATTTTGAAAAAAATATCTATTTTAACTAAAATACTATATCCCTATATGAGTTGAAATTAAAATAAACTCATTAAGTTCAAGCTCTAATCTGGCTACATAAGGCCTATAGGTATATCCTTATCCTATACACAAATTAATTAATATGATCATAAGCTATCCCAATTTTAGTCTACACTAAACTCTATTTCCCAAATTTGTATAGGTTCCTAAATCAATTTAATTGGTGATCAGGCAATTAAAAGCATTAAGAACAAATTGGAATAAACAATTCAAATCCCATTAAAGATAAGCAAGAAAGAAATTAAAAGTTTAGATTACATGTAAGTTCAATTGCAATCCTAGAAAAATAAATTTAGCTTATAATATCTGATAAAAACTTCATCCAAAGAAAATTAGCCATTAATCCAAGTCATAGAAAATAAAAAAACTACAAAAGTAGAGAGAGAAAACTAATAGTTGAAACTTTGTGATCTTGATTTTCTTTCCAATTCTCTTGCTTTCTTGCTTTGTTTTTGGCTTTTTTTTCCATAGAATAGTTACTTGTTGGCTCCTTCTTAAAATCTTTGAAAAATGTCCCTTAAATATGCTCCAAATAACCTAATTTCTAAAATCTCATAAACTTTTTTTATTTTTGGAAAATCGCCCAGTGTTGCAGCGTTGAGCTCTTTGGAAACTTGTATGTGTGCTTCTTTTCATCAACGCTACAGCCTTGTTCTCCTAGTATTGTGGCAATCTATCAACTTCAAATGTGAGTTTCACCCTGATATATTCTAAACTGGGCAATATGGTAGACATAAAAGTTTTGGCCCTATCTCTTAACTTTCCAATGGATTAAGAATCACTTTAATTGGACCTATGGAATGAAAGATATGTTTTAAATACCGCATCATATTCAATTCATGCATTCTGCTGCAGTTCTCTAATTTAGACAAATATTTTGATCATGATTCGATCAAAACTAGGCAAATTGGTAAAGACAAATGTTGTATCCCTTCTTCTTGAATTCTAGTGGTCTAAGAATCACCTCATTTGGAGTTTTGTAGATAGAGATATGGTCAAAAAATTGAAACATATACGAATGAAGCCATCACCATATTTGCACTGATTTTCATCAAATGAGCATTTTTCATCAAATTTCCTACAAAAACAATAAGTGAAATTAGCATTAGTTACTCTTAAAGTAATTTAAAACAAAATAATATAAAATTTAACTAAAATAACTTAAATTAACTACTCCACATGTAATCAAACTTAAACTAGAGAAACACCTAAAATGCTAAAATCTGCACCTAAAATCTCTAAGATCTAACTACTTAAGCCATTAAAATGTGTCAAAATAACTCTATATAATAGAGTTATCACACCTCTAGACGTAAAATTTTACTCTTCGAGCAAAAGAAAAAAAAGAAAACTAAACATAAAAATACTTGAACGGGATATAAAATTACCAAATCATGATTTCTCAATTTTTCCCTCAGAAATTATCCCAACTGCACCTAAGGTAAAATACATCTAATCCTTAAAGTCATGCATCAATTCAAGTGAAAACTTAATTTTTGAATGGACTTCCTGTGTGTGTATATAATCTTTTACAAAGAATATCATGCAATTTGAATTAGTTTATGCCAAATCTAAGCATAGATTAGTAGTAGAATCCCATAAGTTGTTTTTCATCTCTCTCTCCACTAATGTAGATTAACACTTATTCAAGGATTAATAGGTTTTTATTAAGTTTATAATGTAAGGTTAGGGTCAAGGTATGATAAAGGATATATTTAGGCTAAAATTCACCCTAACCACTTAATCAATCTAGGACATGGAAAAAGCTCATATTTTTTTGTATAGCACCCCCAAACTTGAAGTAAACTTTCCTTTGTACAACACACTTTATTTCTTTTCTTTTTTACACCCTCAAACTTATTTTTGACCATTATAAACAAAGGGTAATTTTTCTAACAACCATTGCCTTTTTTTTTGTTTTTGTTTTACCTTTCTCCTTCAATTTATCTTTAAGCTCAAACCATTCCCTAGAAAGATTAAAATATTTAAAGGGTGAAAGGTTCGAATTGTTGAAATTAAATAAAAAGGCGAAGGCTAATATATTTGTGTATATAAAAAGAAATGGTAATTTAGGCTCAAAATGAGTGACTAAGGATAACTATATAATAAGGTAGCTCAATAAGGCTTAACCGATCCAAAAATGGCCTAAATCACTTCCTATCCTAAGTGTTATATAGGATTTTACCTCGAGAGAGAATCAAACAAATTCTAGAATTTGTGACTTCATTATACTTTTTCATCAACATAAACTCTCTCTAAATCACATAAAATTCTAAGTGAAGGAATACAGTGCTCAATTATTGGAAGTCACATTCTAAAATAAAGCTAACACAAGAATATCACATAAAATTAAATCATAACCATATGTTTCTCAAAACCTAAGAATCACAAGATAATCAAAATATCATCCTAGGATAAAGAAAAATCATAAATAAGGTAAATGATAACTAATCCTAAAAGTATATAAATAATTAAAATTAAATCTAAAACTTCCACATAATATTCAACACTAGAAAAAAATAAATTCACCCCACCAAACTTAAACTAAACATTGTCTTCAATGTTAGAAAAAATAAATGAAAGGTAAAGAATACTCCCTTGGTGTTTGGATGAATCCAAAGAAACTCTAACCTTCCTCTTCATCTTCATTGTCATCAATGCTTGTAGGAGGCCTTTTTTTTATTTACTGCAAAAAAAATAAAGATTAAAGTAGACAAATAAATAAACAAAATAAAAATAACTTAGATAAGAAAATATGCACTTCAAAAGCTTGGGTTGCCTCCCAAGAAGCACTTCTTTATAGTCACTAGCTTGACTCTAATTGAGGTCTTCATTCATCCTTTAAGGAGGTTTGAGTTTGCATGAAAAAAGCTTGAGGTGTGAAAGTAACCTCCTTTTAATATAGGGTTATAGTGGCTTTAACTCAAGATTTGGTGCTTGCTCAACCCAAGATGGTGAAATAAGTTAACTTTTACCCAACTTCTCAAATTGAGTTTTTCTTGGATAATTCACTTTTGGTGTAGCCTTCAAAACATATGCAACATTTGTAAGTTCTTCATTTTAATCCTTGGTTGTTGCAACTTGAACCAAACAAGCTTAAAGGAGTTTCTTTGGATTTTCCATATCAACAGCCTCTTTAGGTAACTTTTTAACTGTATCTAGAAAAAGAATGGGAGGCACATATGGCTTGCCTTGTGGTGGTGTAGATACTTCCTCTTCTCGCTTAAATTTTTCATCTTGAACTTGACTATTGAAAGTATTTCCTTGATCTACTTTATCTCTATCATTTACCTCATCAAGATGTTTACCATATTCTTCTTTTCTAGGATTACGCTTAGTGTTATTTGGTAAAATTTCTTGAAGCCTATTGTTGATGTAATTAGCAAGTTTGCCTAGTTGGGTCTCTAGATTTTGGATTGATTCTATTTGACTTTGAATGATGGCATCATTCTTTGTCATGAATTGCATGAGAACATCTTCTAAGGTAGGCTTCTCTTCAGGGACGAGCTCTAGCTAGTGATTGAAAACCATTATGGAAAACAAGCTGTGATAAATATGTAAGACCCTGATCATTTTTTGAAGAAAAATTTGGGCATTCCACCTGGAGTTGTAACTGTTAAAGTATAAATTGTTTTGCTGCTTATTGAAGTTTCCATCAAATTGCATTGATTCATAATAACTTGGATAACAATCACTTGAATACCCATCTCCACATAGTTCGATTGTCATAAAAGGACTCTGAAAAACATTAACACCCCAATTGTCAAATCTTTGAGACAAAGCATCTACTTGGGCAACCAAAGCACTGATAGCCAATTCATAATCATTAGTAACCCTCTTAGGCACAAATTATTTAAATGGCTATTGATAGTTATAATATTTCACCAGCTCGACCAAAAGTACTTGAAAATAAAATAAAAAAATTTGAATTAAGACTAAACTTGCTTGGTATTAGTATTAGTAAAAATTCTAGAAAACAATTCCTTGGCAACGGCACAAAAAACTTGTTAATTAAAAATCTACTACGTAAGTATACGTATCAAATAGATAGTATATAAGCAAGTAGAGTATCGGTCCCATAGAGAATTGATCTAAAATTTTGCTAAGTAATAAAATTATGACAATTTAATCTTAACCAAAGAATCAAAATTAATTAATTAACTAAAACTAATTAACCAAAATTTAAACTAAAAAGAAAAAATCAAATAATAATAACTTGAGTAAAAATCAAATCAAGCAAGCCTAAGATTACATGTCCCTCACACTTTATTTAAATCTTAACTCTCTTCCTTAACTTATTTCAATGGGTTAAATTTTTAACCTAGAGTCTTCAATTATTTAGAAGGTTCTCTCGACTCATCTTATAAAAAAATCTATTTTAACCAGAATACTATATCCCTACGTAAGTTGAAATTAAAATAGACTAATTAAGTTCAGACTCTAATCTAGCTACATAAGGCCTATAGGTATATCCTTATCCTATATGCAAATCAATTAATATGATAATATGTTATCCCAATTTTAGTCTACACTAAACTCCCTTTCCCAAGTTTATTTAGATTCTTAAATCAATTTAATTGGTGATCAAGCAGTTAAAAGCATTAAGAACAAATTGGAATAAACAATTCAAACCCCATTAAAGATAAGCAAGAAAGAGATTAAAGTTTAGATTACATGTGAGTTTAATTACAATTCTAGAAAAATAAATCTAGTTCATAATATCTAGTAAAAACTTCATCCAAAGAAAATTAGCCATTAATCCAAGTTAGAGAAAATAAGCAAAACACAAAAGTAAAGAGATAAAACTAATAGTTGAAGCTTTGTGATCTTGATTCTCCCTCTAATTTTCTTGCATTCTTGCTTTGTTTTTGGCTCTTTTTATCTAGAATAGTTGTTTGTTGCCTCCTCCTTAAAATCTCTGAAAAAAGTCCCTTAAATAGGCTCTAAATAACCTAATTTTCAAAATCTAGTCAACTTTTTTATTTTTAAAAAACTGCCCAGCGCTGAGGCGCTATTTCTCCAATGCTGCGACACTGAGCTCTTTGAAAAATTGTATGTGTGCTTCCTTTCATCAACTCTGCAACCTTGTTTTCCTAGCATTGTGGGTGTCTATCAAATTCAAATGTAAGTTTCACCCTGATATGGTCCGAAATGGGCAAAGTCCTACACATAAAAGTTTTAGTCTTGTCTCTTAGCTTTCCAATGGATCAAGAATCACATGATCTAATCAGAACTGCATATTGCTATAGACTTTTGGATTAAAAGATATGCTTCAAAGACAGCATCATGTTCAACCCCTGCATAGTGCTATAGTTCTTCAAATTAGACAAATATTTTGACCATGATCAGATCAAAATTAGGCAAATTGATAAACATAAACGTTGTATTCCTTCTTCTTAGAATTCTAGTGGTCTAAGAATCAATTCATTTAGAGTTTTGTAGAGAGAGATATGGTCAAAATACCGAAACATATACAAATGAAGCCATCATTATACTTACACTGATTTTCATCGAATAAGCATTTTTCATCAAATTTTCTACAAAAACAATAAAAGAAATTAGCAATAACTACTCTAAAAGTAATTTAAAACAAACTAACATAAAATTTAGCTAAACTAACTTAAATTATCTACTCAATGTATAATCAAACTTAATCTACAAAACACCTAAAATGTTAAAATGTGCACCTAAAATTTCAAAGATCTAACTATTTAAGCCTCCAAAATTTGTCAAAATAACTCTATGTAATAGAGTTATCAATGGCCTTATTTGTGGATTTGTGTTTCTATTGGATGAATGAATTTCGGACGTTGATCTGATTTGTGGTTGAGTGGATTTTTGTCCCTTTGTAACTATTTGTATGCTTGTAGGGATGGTGGCACTAATCTCGCTTGTGATACCTGCTTGTAGTGTTTTGATGCCATCCATGAGATTACCTCGGATGATGCCGACGTCGGGAGATTACACCAGTCGATGATATGTTCTTCGCCAACTACTTGGCGTTGTGCGTGCACTGTTCTCCACCCATTGCTTCAGCACGCATGTGATCTAATTATCAGTCAGTGACTTTAGTATGAATGTGATCTAATTCTCTGTCAGTTGGCCACCATGCGTGATCTGACTATGTTTAGGAGAAGACCACTTGTTGATTTGAATTATGCATGATGTGAGATAGCCATGGAAAGGCTTAGATAAATGTGATATGACTTTGATGTGATCTTCTAGTGACTAGAGTGTGCCATGGAGAATGATTTGAATAACTTTGATTAGCTTCAAGGATAAGCCTAATGATATGTGTGATGGTCTTTGAAGACATTGCGGATGATAATATGCCTTTATATTGGAGATTTAGGGATAATGATATGCCTTGTATTTGGAGATTTTTTTTGAACATCTAATTGCACGAAAGGTGCATATATTTTATATATGTAGTATATATATGATTTTGTTTATCTACACCACTCGTTGAGTATTATAGTATTCACCTATTAGTATACCATGTGTACATAAATAAGCCGCAGAGTTGTGTGGTAAAAGTTGCCCAACTATAAACCAATTTTGGCATTTGGTAGGTTTTTTGTTTTGGTCACTCCACTAAGTCAATTGAAGTCTTCCGCTGTGGATAATGTGTGTAGGCATTAAGTATAATGTTATATTATGTATTAAGGGTTAATATGTATGAATCTGTTTGGATGGCCAATGTATGGCCTTATTACTATTTTTATGAAAATTAAGCTAGGGATATTATATTTTATTTGAATTTATTATGAATATTTAATGATTGAATCCCTTGTCCTATGTATGTTTGGATATGAACTTTGAGGCTTGCTAGGGTCTAGTGGGTTTGTTTGCTAGGCTCCTGAACCAGTAATGGCTCTCGAATTTAGCTCGTGACAAAGTTGGTATCAAAGTGCCTAGGTTAGAGTGCCTTACGTAAAATTGTGTCTGTCAGTGGAGTGTCAAGAATCAGTGTAGAGTCTTGTTCATGGTTGGTGATTGTAGCACTAATTATGAACAAGAGGTTGCATGAACTCCCAAACTTTTAGTAAGTGTACCATTTGGATTTTGGAAACATGATTTTGAATGTGGTTTTGCTTTGTCTTTGTACAGGATGCCATGTAAGACGAAAGTTGCCTTGAGGGCCATGGGAGAGTAAGATGCCTCGGATGAGTCTACAGAACCATGATGAGTGTCCATGTCAAGGAGCCACGGTAGGAGTAAAGGAATGAGATGCACTCAAAATGCAGAACCAAGCTATATGTACACTAGTAAGCAAAATGTGGGAATTGTGGATGACCACCCTATAAATGGAGGTGTCACCCTTAAGGATTTGGTGGCAAGGCTGCAAAGTTTGGCTCATTAATTTGTTGAGTTCCGCAATAGAAGTGAAGCACCATCTGAGGAATGGGTTGATTCGAGTTCACAAGATCTGAACTATGTGCCTTAGTGTGACCACTAGAGAGGGGCTATTTAGGTTACTTTGGTGGATTTTATGAAGTTAAAGCCCCATTCATTTATAGGTTTAGATGTGGATGAAGATCTCTAAAGATTTTTAAAAGACATGAAATGCATTTGTTCGGCTTTGGGATGCTCCACATGTCGATTAGTGGTATTGGTGGGTTTTAGATTGAAAGATGTGGCGAGGATATGGTTTGTTACACTTAAAAGAAGTAAACCATCAAGGTCATTTTCAATAACATGGTAGGAATTTGTTCAAGCTTTTCTAGATCATTTCTTACTTGAGAACTTGAGAGACGCAAAAGCATAAGAGTTTGAGACTTTTAAATAGAATCCAAAGATGGCGATGACGAAGTATGATATCTGTTTCACTCAACTGTCAAGATATGCTCCTAACTTGGTCCTAACTGAATAGAAAAGCATAAAGAGATTCATTTGAGGACTAATTAAGTCACTTTTTAGAGCATTAGCCACCTAGAGGTTTGCCTCATATACAATAGTGGCGAATGTGACAAGACTGATTGAAACCATGGGATTGAAATCTAGAATGGTACAAGGTAGGGGTCGAAGAGCTTGAACACAAGGCCATTAGGATCGAGCGATTCTAACGCAACTAGGAGTCACACATTCATATGACATCAGAGTTGTGAAGGAACTACTCTTACATGGAGGCCACAAATAGTGATTCATTTAGCCTAGCCTTTAGACGAAAGTAGTCTAGCATAACATCTAATTTGGACCCTAGACAGAAAATTTTTTTATGTAATTATTATTGTAAGGCACATGGTAGACTATGCCACAAGGCAGCAAGATTATGTTTTAGATGTGGTCAGATTGAGCATTTGATGAAAGATTGCCTAATGTAGAGGCAAACAGCAGAAAGTGACCATGGTTATGTGAGACAAGTGGAGACTACCCTGCTTAAAACAACAAAGACTAAGAAGAATGCTAATGGTGACAAAGGCAAGGGTGTGACCTCATCATCCCATGGTAGATCGACACAACCAACTAATAAAAGTAAAGGTCAAACACATGTATTTGCTTTGACACAGCAAGATGCTAAGGCTTTCAATGTAGTGGTCACAAGTACACTTCCTATATGTGGTACCGAAGCACTAGTTCTATTTGATCCTGGATCCACACATTCCTTTATGTCCCCATACTTTGTGCCAAAACTAAATCGATTTTTTAGCAACATAGAGGAGCCTTTGATTGTGACCATTCCCTTAGAAGAGACATTTGTGGCGGAGTATGTCTATAAATCCTATGTGGTTCGTATTAAGGACAATGATACGTTAACAGACTTGGTATTGTTGTTAACTTTGGACTTTGATGTGATTTTGGGCATGGACTAGTTAGCATCCTATTTTACCAAGGCGGGTTGCTATCATAAATTGGTGAAGTTGAAATTTTCAGGGCAATCCTCGTTTATGATATATGGGCATGGTAGTCTAATATTTGTGGAAGTTGTATCAGATGTAATCGCTAAACCGATGCTAAGGCAAGAAAGCCAAAGATGCCTAGTGATGACAAGAGTTACTTTGATGGAAAAAAATAGTGTAGATTTCATACCGGTAGTGGGTGAGTATCTAGATGTATTTTTAGATGAATTGCCTAGATTACCTCTTGAAACGGAGATTGAATTTTATTTTGACTTGATTTTAGGCACACAACCAATTTTCATACCTCTTTATAAAATGGCACTAGTTGAGGTAAGAGAGCTTAAGGGGCAACTAAAAGATTTATTGGATAAAGGGTTTATTCGTTTTAGTGTCTCACCTTGGGGAGCTCTAATGCTATATGTGAAGAAGAAGGATGGTGGCCTTTGGTTATGTATTGACTAACAGCAATTAAAGAAGGTCACAATGAAGAATAAATATCTATTCTCGAGGATTGATGATTTGTTTGATCAATTACAAAGCGTCGTGTGCTTCTTTAAGATTGACTTGCGCTTGCGATATCGCCAATTGACGATAAGAGAATGTGATGTACCCAAGACAAGATTTTACACATGTTATGGACATTATGAGTTTTTAGTGATATAGTTTGGACTCACTAATGCACCTGTAGCATTTATGGATTTGATAAACAGGGTCTTTCAAGGATATTGGATAAATTTATGGTTGCATTTATAGATGACATATTAGTGTATTCTAAGAGCCTAGAGGAACATGCACAACATTTAAGAATGGTGCTACAGACCCTGAAAGAGCATCGATTGCATGTTAAGTTTCAAAATGTGAGTTTTAGTTGAGTATGGTTAGCTTTTTAAGACACATCATGTCTGAACAAAGGGTGTAAGTGGATCTTAATAAAGTGGAAAGTGTGAAGAATTAGCCAAGGCCAACGTTTGTAACTAAAGTTAAAAGTTTTCTACGCTTAATAGAATGTTATAGACGATTTGTGCAAGATTTCTCTAAGATCACATCCTTTTTCACAATATTGACTCAGAAAAGGGTCAAGTTCAACTAGTCTGATGTTTATGAGGCTAGTTTTCAAAAACTTAAAGCGTACCTCACTTCTGCACCTATGTTAAGCCTACCACATGGATTTAAAGGCTACATCGTGTATTGTGATGCATCACGAGTTGGATTAGGTTATGCATTAATGCAACACAAGAAGGTTATAGCATACACCTCATGAAAATTAAAGATACATGAGCAGAATTCTCCTATGCACGATCTAGATATGATAACGATTGTATTTGGCTGAAAGATTTGGAGACATTACTTGTATGGAAAGACTTGTGAAATATATACAAATCACAAGAGCTTGAAGTATATATTTCAGAAGAGAGATTTGAATCTAAGGTAGCATAAGTGGCTAAAATATTGAAAGATTATGACTGTTCCATACTTTACCATCTCGGTAAAGCGAATGTGGTAGCGGATGCTCTAAGCCAGAAGTCGATGGGAAGATGGTACATGTGATTATGGAGAGATGATCTTTAGTGCAGAGTTTGTATGATTTAGGCAATATGGGAGTGCATTTGGAGATTAACCACTTGAATGCCTTGTTGGTGTACTTTAGAGTTCGATCAATGATATTAGATTGAATTAAAGTTTCCAAGGGTCAAGATGAATTGGTAAAAATATTTGAGGACATGAGTGAGGATATAACTCGAGACTTTGCATATCACACAGATGGTTTGATGAGATATAGATCACGAGTCTACGTGCCGAATATGGATAATTTGAGGAATGAGATTTTAAAAGAGGCACATGTGGCAACCTATGTGATACACCTTGGAGCTACCAAGATGTATCATGACTTGAAGTCTGTGTATTGGTGGCCAGGACTAAAGAGAGATGAGGCTGAGTATGTCTTTAAGTGTTTGACTTCCCAACGAGTGAAAGTTGAACATCAAAGGTCATCGGGACTGTTGCAACCATTACCAATACTTGAATGGAAATTGGAACATATAGCAATGAACTTTAGGACAAGTTTACTACAAGCTAGAGGTGGCTATGATGCCATTTAGGTGATAATTGATTGGCTAACTAAGTCAGCTCACTTTTTACCAGTTAAGACTAAGTATGGAGTAGCTTTATATGCCCAAACTTATATTAATTAGATTGTGAAGCTGCATGGTGTTTCGGTGATGATAAGAGGACCATAGTTTACGAGCTAATTTTGGACGAAATTGCAAGAGACCTTAAGCATAAGATTAGATTTTAGTACGACCTTCCACCTGCAAACGAATGGCCAATCGGAGCACACCATTTAGATGCATGAGGAGATGTTAAGGTCCATTGTGCTTGACTTTGGAGTATCATAGAATCATTATTTGCCTTGGGTCGAATTTACATATAACAATAGTTACCAAGCCACGATCAGTATGGCTCCTTTTGAGGATTTATATGATCGAAGATATAGATCACCTATTGGTAACACCAATACATTGGACCTTTTGAGGTATTAAGGTGCGTGGGCACAATTGCTTATCATTTTGGTGTTACTGCCTGATTTTTCCAATGTCCATCTAGTTTTCCATGTGTCCATGCCTAGGAAGTATTTTTTGGACCCTTCCAAGTGATACGATATGATGAAGTCCAGATGCAAGATTGACTTAGCTACAAAAAGAAATCTGTAGCCATATTGGATCGCCAAGTATGACGTCTCTGCTCTAAGAACATTACTATGGTGAAAGTATTATGGTGAAGCCATTCAATTGAGGAAACCACATAAGACCTTCAAGAGGAAATCTGAGATAATTACCCCCACCTTTTTTAGGTTTGATATACATAATTTAATTTGAAGTACATGATTTGAAATTCGGGGATGAATTTCTAATAACGAGGGGAGAATGTAGCACCCCTAATTTTTTATGTAAGCTAAGAATGAATTATGAAATATGTGGAGTTTTAAGGATTTTGATGATAAGTTATGAACACCTAGTGTTTAGGAGTGTACATATTGACACTTAATCAAAACTTTGAAGAAATTTGTGATAAATCTCAAAATTTAAGGTTTTTATTAAGATTTGACATTATGTTTATGAGTTTATATATGAGATTAATTTAAATGAATGATTTGAGGTGTAATATCAATCAAGAATAATATTGGAGTGTTAAAGTTGGACTTTTGGAGTTTTTGGGAAGCTTATAACTGCCTACAGGGGTGAAAGTATCGATACATTAATGGTAAGATGAACAACAAAAGCCCTAAGAAGAATATTCTATCAATACATTCTCAAATGTATCAATAGATTTGGCCAAAGATGAACATGGATTAATACATTGTTCAAATGTATTGATATATTTTAAGTAGAGAGCTCCTAATGGGTAAAGTATCGATACATTACCCCAATGTATCGATACATTCATTCGAAATTCAAGCAGATGTATTGATACATTGCCAAAATGTATTGATACATCAGAGAGGCAAAGGCAAAAATAAAAAAGGGGTTTTTGGGCCATTTCGCCGGTTATTCGCTCTTAGCTATTTCTCTCCATTTCTCTCTTTAGAAACCTGAGACCTTAAAGCCACAAATTGATTGTTGTAGTGATTTGAATCTATTTAGAGCTTGGGAAACCATCATGGAGGTAAGTTTAACATTTTTATCGCGATTTAATTGATTAATAACTTTGAATTTGAGTTTTCTCTAGATTCGATATTTTTCCCTCTTTGGGTTGGATTGGGGAATTTGGAGATAAAACTCATGCAATTCAACTTCTAAGGTATGGGTTTAGCCTATTAATGAAGGATTTGAGTTTAAATAGTTGGATTACTATGATTTAGTTAATTGTGTGAAAGGTTGGCATTTTTTTAAAAGTCGGGAATAAATAATCTTTTGATGTTCTTATGTGTTTGAAAGGGGAAATGGAGTTAAATTAACTCATTGGCAAGCTGCACAATGATTGGAAGCTAAAGGTCGAAGCTTGACAGGGAGTGCCTCCTATTGTCATTGTGTGTGGGTTTATTTTAATATGCTTGTAATGCACTGCACTAGTATTAGATTGAAAGATGTATGCCTAGATGAATGAACCTAGGCTAGAGAACAATATATGTGTATATGTATATATGTGAATTGAGTGCGATTATGTGCTGTGATGTGAGACACATGGATGGCCTATGTTGTGTGTGTGCCTAGATTAGGATGTCTAGAGGCTAGGATGAACCCATAGGAGTAGATTACCCTTGGTGAATGATATGTGAGATGATTTGATTGAATGATGCCTTGGAGACTTAAAGGCACTTAAAATCTAACCGAGCTTAAGACAATTGAAGCTCGATAAATGTGAATTAAGGTTTGATAAGGAAATTCTGAATGATAAATGCATAATGGCTTGATTTGTGGCTTTGTGTTTTCATTTGAAGAATGAATTATAGATGTTGATCTGATTTATGGTTGAGTGGATTTTTGTCCCTCTATGACTATTTGTGTTCTTGCAAGTATGGTGTAAGCAGGGACAGTGGCACTAATCCCATTTGTGATTCTTGCTTGCAGTGTTTTGATGCCATTTGTTGAAATTACCCTAGATGATGCCAGTGTTAGGAGATTACTCTAGTCGATGATTTGTTCTTTGCTAACTACTTTAGCTCTTTGAGTGATCTGTTCTCTACTTGTTGCTTCAACACGCATGTGATCTATTTCTCCACTAGTAGTTTTGCCTTAAGTGTGATTGATTCTTCGCCAGTTGGCCATCGTGTGTGCTTTGACTATGCTTAAAGGAGGACAACTTGCTAATTTGAATTGTGCTGGACGTGAGATAGCCATGGAAAGGCTTAGATAAATGTGATATGACTCTGATGTGATCTTTTGGTGAATAAAGTGTGACGTGAAAAATGATTTGAATAACTTTGATCGACTTCGAGGGTAAGCCTAATGATATGTGTGATAATCTTTGGAGAATTTGAGGATGATGATATGCCCTCATATTGGAGATTTAGAGATAATGATATGCCCTGTATTTGGAGATGTTTGTTTGAACATCTAGTTGCACAGAAAGTGCATATATTTTATATATGTATTATATATATACATAAATATATGATTTTGTTTATCTACACCACTCATTGAATATTATTGTAGTCACCCATTTGTATATCATGTGCAGATTAATAAGCTACAGAGTTGTGTGATAAAGGCCACCTAACGATAGACCAATTATGACATCTAGTAGGTTCTCTGTTTTGGTCACTCCGTTGAGTTAGTCAAAGCCTTTTCATCTTTGCAGTCTTGGCAGGTGGAAAAAATTTCGCTAGAAACTTTTGTGCCAAGTCCTCCCATGTAGTGATAGACCCATTAGGCAATGAATTAAGCCAACTTTTTGCTTTATCTCTTAGAGAAAAGGGAAATAATCTCAATCTAATAGCATCATCAGTTACTCCATTGTACTTGAAGGTATCGCATACCTCTAAGAAATTTGCCAAATGAGAATTAGGATCTTCACTAGGTAATCCACTAAATTGGATTGAAGACTGAATCATCTGAATGTAAGTTGGTTTAATTTCAAAATTATTCGCATTGATGGAAGGTCTCCTAAT
>NW_018397273.1:1139234-1139408 GCF_002168275.2 Theobroma umbraticum
TAGCAAGCAGAGTATCGATCTCACAAGGAATTGATCTAAAATTTTACTAACTACTAAAATTAGAACAATTTTGTTTTATTTAAATAATTAAAATCTGAATTATAATTGAACTAAAAATTGCTCAACTGAAACTAATTAAATTAAAAATTAAAGCAACAAGATAATTGGGCAAAC
>NW_018397273.1:1139479-1139648 GCF_002168275.2 Theobroma umbraticum
AAATTATTTATAAGGGTCTCTCGACTTATCTTATAAAAATATCTATCTTAACTAAAATACTATATCCCTATTTGAATTGAAATTAAAATAGATTCATTAAGTTTAGGTTCTAATTTGGCTACATATGGCCTATAGGTATATCCTTATCCTATATGCAAATCAGGTAATA
>NW_018397273.1:1140039-1140300 GCF_002168275.2 Theobroma umbraticum
GAGAAAACTAATAGTTAGAGTTTTGTGATCTTGATTCTCCCTCCAATTCTCTTTGTTTTCTTGCTTTTTTCTTGGCTTCAAATCTTCAGAATAGTTGCTTGCTACATCCTCCTCAAAATCTTTGAAAAAGGCCCTTTAAATAAGCTCCAAATAACCTAATTTCTGAAATCTCGTTAACTTCCCTTATTGTTTGGAAAGTCGCCAGTACTGCAGCACTGAGCTCTCTGGAAATTTGTATGTGTGCTTCCTTTCATCAACGCT
>NW_018397273.1:1140632-1195202 GCF_002168275.2 Theobroma umbraticum
GTCTAAGAATCACCTCATTTGGAGTTTTTTAGAAAGAGATATGGTCAAAATACCAAAACATATATGAATAAAGTCATCACCATAAGAGAAATTAGCAATAACTACTCTTAAAGTAATTTAAAATAAAACAACCTAAAATTTAAGTACAATAACTTAAATTAATCACTTAACAAGTAATCATACTTAAACTAGAAAAACACCTAAAATGCTAAAATCCGAACCTAAAATCTCAAAGATCTAGCTATTTAAGCTCCTAAAATGAGTCAAAATAACTCTATATAATAGAGTTATCAATATCCCCAAAAAAGTCACAATATGAGCCTTTGGATCATCATTGGTTAGTTCTCCAAATTTCACTAAAATCTGAATCATCTGAATGATTGCTAGCTTAATCTCGAAGTTATTAGCTTGTATGGTAAGTCTTCGGATGCTAAAGTGAAAACCTTGCATAACAGGAACTGCATATTCCCTCGAAGACTTCTTCTCTTCTCCTTGTTGTTCAACCATTGTTTTGATGTGAGATGAAACTTGTGAATTTTCTCTCCAAAGTCTTACAAAAATCTCCAAACTTCTCACTTTTAGCATACAACGACCAAAAGTACTTGAAAATAAAGAAAACCAAAGTTTGAATTAAGACTAAGATTGCTTGGCAATAATACTAACGAAAAATAGGAAAATAATTCTTCGGCAACAACACCAAAAACTTATTGTTTAATTTACCAAACAAGTGCACATTTCGTTAACAAGTAGAATAACGATAAATAAAATGTCGAATCCTACAGAGAATTATACTAATAACTTTATTATATAGAGCTATTTTGACATATTTTGAGGTTTAACTAGCTAGATCTTTGAGATTTTAGGTTCAAATTTTAGTATTTTAGGTGTTTTTTTAATTTAAGTTTGATTACATGTTGAGTAGTTAATTTAAGTTATTGTTGTTAAATTTTATGTTATTTTGTTTTAAATTACTTTAAGAGTAGTATTGATAATTTCTTTTATTACTTTTATAGGAAATTTGATGAAAGAGGCTCATGGGATGACAATACGTGCAAGTATGGTGATAGCTTTATTTATATATTCTAGTATTTTAACCATATCTCTTTATAAAGAACTCCAAATGAAGTGATTCTTGAACCACCAGAACAATAAGAGGACAAGCTACAACATTTATGCTTACCACTTTACCCAGTTCTAATCAAATCATAGTCAAATTATTTGTTTAAATTGGAGCATTGCAGCAGTATGCATGGACTGAACATGATTCGGTATTTAGAGGATATCTTTTGTTCCCAAAGTCCAATTGACTTGATTCTTAAGCCATTGGAAAGTTAAGAGGCAAGAATAAAACTTTCCTGTTTACCACTTTGCCCAGTTCAAAAGTAGATCAGGGTGAAAATAACATTCAAAGATGATAGACCTCCGTAGCACTAGGAGAACAAGTCTGCACTGCTGGTGAAAGGAAGCACAACACATTTTCTCTGGAGCTCAGCATTGTAGCACTGAAAAAGTAGCACCCCAGTACTAAGCAATTTTCCTAAAATAAAAATTTGATAAAATTTTGAAAATTAGGTTATTTGGAGCCTATTTCAAAGGTTTTAAAGAGGAGCCAGCAGCCATCTATCCTGGAAATTTAGAGCCAAGAACAAAGTAAGAAAACAAGACAATTTGAGAGAGAATTGAGATCACAAAGCTTCTCCACTTAGTTTCTTTCTCTATTTTTGTGTTACTTTTATTTTCTTTGACTTGGATTCATAGCTAAATTTCCTTGTATGTTGTTTTTATTAGTTATAATGAGCTAAATTATCTTTCTAAGATTGTGGGGGATTTCAATATGAAGTTTGAAAATTAGTTTTCTTTTATTTATCATGAACAAGTGTAGTTTTGCTTATTCAAATATGTTATTAATACTTTTGATTGCTTGGCTAACAGTTAACTGACTTGTAAATCTAATTGAGACTCGACAGAAAGATTTTAGATTGGACTAAGATTTAAATAGTGTATGTTCACGTCACTTATGTGATTTAATTCATGATTTGAGTAGACATACGCCAATTGTCATACATAGCCATATTAAGACACTTGCTTAATAAACTTAATTTAATTGATTCCTATAAACATACAGTGAACTAATTAAGTTAGATATTTGTACAAGCAACTTGACGAAGACTTATCCGTAGCTTTGGATTCTAGGTTAGTAAAACCACCAAGGAAAGATAAATAATAAGAAAAGCTGGTATCAGATGAAATTTTGAATGAACTCATAATTCTAGGTCTTTAATATACTGCTTTTCTCAACTTATTTAGTTTGTTAATTTATTTAGTGTTGATTTTTAATTGTTTTTAATTAAGTTTTCTTCAATTTTTGGATTGCTTAAATAAAATTAATTTGTTTTGTAATTTTAGTACTTAGTGAAACTTTAAAAACAAATCTCTGTGGAAATAATACTCTACTTCATCATTATTTTACTTGTTTGATACATATATTTGCATGTGCAAAATCGACAGCATATATTAACTTTTGCTGCTATTGATTTTATACACGCACATATACGTATCGAACAAGTAATATAGACAGTAAGTCCAGAATCATATCTCACAGGGATTTGCTCTTGATTTTTCATTAAATACTAAAATTATGACAAATTAATTTTATTCAGGGAACTTGATGTTTTAGAAAATTAATTAAAACTAAATGAAAGCAACCACTAAATTAATTAATAGAAACTAAAACTTTACTTGAGAAAGGCAATATATTAAAATCTAGGATTATGAGTTCATTTAAACTTCATCTGATACCAGTTTTTCTTATTATTTATCTTTTCTTGGTGGTTTAACTAACCTAGAATCCAAAGCTACGGACAATTCTCCATTGAGTTGCTTGTACAAACACCTAACTTAATTAATTCACTATATGTCTATAGGAAACAATTAAATTAAGTTCATTAAGCAAGTGTCCTAATGTGGCTACGTATGGCAATTGGCGCATGTCTAACCGAATCACGAATCAGATCACCTAAGTGATGTGAACATGCACTATTTAAACCTTAATCCAATCTAAAATCTCTCTGTCGAGTCTCAATTATATTCACAAATCAGTTACTTGTTGGCCAAGCAATCAAAAGCATTAAGAACATATTTGAATAAGCGAAACTACACCTATTCTGATAAATAAAAAAGAAACTAATATTCAAACTATATATTGAAATCCACCACAATTCTAGAAAGATAATTGAGCTCATAATAACAAATAAAAACAACATCCAAAGAACTTTATCCATGAATCGAAGTCAAAAATAAAAAATAAGAACACAAAAGTAGAGAAAGAAACTAATTATTGAAGCTTTATGATCTCTATTCTCTTTCAAATTCTCTTGTTTTCATGCTTTGTTCTTGAGTTCAAATCTCTAGAATAGTTGATGGCCGCCTTCTCCTTAAAATCTCTGAAAAAGGTCCTTTAAATAGGCTTCAAGTAACCTAATTTTTAAAATCTCATCAACATTTTATTATTGGAAAATCACCCAGTGCTGCGACACTACTTCTTCAGTGCTGCAGCGTTAAGCTCTCGGGAAAATATGTTGTGCTTCCTTTCACCAGCACTGTAACGGTTTATAAATTTTGAATGTGATTTTCACCCTGATATTTTTGAAATGGGCAAAGTGATAAACATAAAAGTTTTAGCCCTGGCTCGTAGCTTTCGAATGGATAAAGAATCTCATCAATTGGACTCCTGGATTGAAGGATATGCTCTAAATACTGCATCATGTTCAATCCATGCATACATCTCTAGTGCTCCCACTTAGACAAATATTTTGACCATGATCCAATTCGAAATGGGTGAAGTGTGAATATGAAAGTCATATCTCTTCCTCTTAGAAGTCTAGTGGTTCAAGAATCACTTCATTTGGAGTTCTGTAGATAGAGATATGGTGAAAATACCGCCACATATACGAATGAAGTTATCACCATACTTGTACGGATTTTCAGCAAATGAATCTTTTTCATCAAATTTCTTACAAAAACAATAAGAGAAATTACTAACATTACTCGTAAAGTAATTGAAAATAAAATAATATAAAATTTAACTAAAATAATTTAAATTAACTACTCAACATTTAATCAAACTTAAACTAGAAAAATACCTAAAATGTTACGATTTGAACCTAAAATCTCAAAGATCTAACTACTTAAGCCCTTAAACCGTATCAAAATAGCTCTATATAATAGAGTTATTATTTGCTAAGTAGTAAAATTATCACAGCATAATCTTATTCAAACAACTAAAATAAAGTGATTAACTAAAGCAAAACTAAGACTAAATAGTGGGTAACCTAAATCTAAAAGCTTATGGAAAATCTTAACTAAAAAAATTAATCAATAAACAAGTTTAGGATTACAATATCCCTCAATACCCTATTTGAATTTATCTCTCTTTCTTAACTTACTAAACAGATTGTGTTACTAACTTAGAGTTCCTAAATTATTTATAAGTCTTCCAATGTTCTTATAGAAATATTTATCTTAACCAATTCACTATATTCCTATGAGAATTGAATTAAAGACAAACTCATTGAGCTTAGGCTCTAATATTAGCTACATTAAATATTTAAGTATATACCTATCCTATACGCAAATCAAATTACCTAATAAACTAAGTGAATTTGAACTTATGTTATTCTAGTTATGAGTTACACTAAACTCTTTTTTCCAAATTGTATTTAGGTCTCCAAATCAATCTAATTAGTTATCCTAGATTGGAATAAACACAAGATTGGAATGTTGGAATAAACAACATTAAACACAAGATTGGAATAAACAACTCATGTTCCATTGATCATAAGAAAGAGAAATTGAAATTCCAAACTACAAACTACATGTTGAGTTCAATTGTAATCCTAGATAGAGAAATTAGTTCACGATAAATAGTAAAAATATAATTCAAAGAAGTTTAACTATCAATGCAAATCAAGAAAAGTCTAAAAAGAAGAATGAAGAAATGAAAATTAAAACTTGTCCGGTCATTAGTCTTTAATCTTCCAAAGTTTTTCTTCACTTTCTTAAGTGCTTGATAGCTACTTTTTCTTCAAAAACAACCTAGCTTAACTGTGCCTTTCAATTGCTCTAAAGTGCCTTTAAATAAGCTTCAAAACACTACTCGAAATCAACGTCTAGAATTTATGCTTGAGAAGGAAGTTGAGCTAGCACTGCAGTGTTGACTTTGTTGTATATTTATTTTTTTCATTTCTTCCTTCAGGTGCCACAACATCACATTTTCTATTATCGTCACACTAGTTTCTCTATTTTGTGGCCATGCATCTCCTTCTTCACGATGTCGAAATGCCTATTCTTCCATGGCCACGGTGTCCAACATTCTGTGTTGAATTCGAATTTCTTTTTCCAGCTCTGATTCGATCTTGTTCGTCCAAGCACCTTCAAAAGCTACGAAAACACATTACTATTCTTAATAAAATAGGCCTAATCAACATAAAATCAACCGACCTTAGTACTTAAAATGAAACTTAAAATAAACTACTAAAAAAAGATAAATTCAAATCAAAACTCAAAGATTTAGCTGATTTTAGTGCTCAAAAAATAACAAAATAACTTTATAACATAGAGCTATCAATAATAAACTAGCAAAATCCACCACTTAGAGGCACTTGTGTTATCCGTTGTAAAGGTTCTAACTCATCCTCGAAAAGTTAGTGTAGGTTTGTTGTTGAGCCCATTTAAAAGGCATTCGTAAAGGTTGTTGGTTGATCTTATGAAAAGCCATTGTGAGAGTTTAATACTTGATCTTGTAAAAAGCACATTTTTTTGACTGGATTTGAAACTCCTTGGTGAGTCAAGGGAGAGGATACAAGCATTTGAGAAAGCTGAATATCTATAAAATTTTTATGTCGTCATTTTTATTTTGCTTTGATTTGTTGCATTTTATTTTAAGAATACCCGTTTCATAAATTGCTTATGTTTTGTCTTATATTCTTCACATATTGATTTGGCTCTTTGTTAAACCTTTTTCAACCATCATCATTTGTCTATCTTTTGTTGAAAAGATTTCTTGAAATATTGTTCTTGAGTTGCTTTTGTTTGATTCAATCATGAAAATTGTTTTAAGTATTTCAAAAGTAATCTTTGGCTTATATTTGGTTGTGTAGACTTACTTATGATTAACATAATCATCAAAGATTCAAAAGATCTTTTTTACAAGTTTTTAAAATGATTTTTGGATTAGGATTGATTGTTGAATTTCTGTAGTCTACTATAGACTTGATCAAATAGTTTTGAAAAGTGTTTATAAAGACAAGACATGACCATAGTTGGCTAGTTGCACATCATAGTCGACTATAGCTACTCTGTTTTCATTTTCCATTCTTTTGAAGTCCAATTCACCACCCCGCTTGGATATTCTTACCACTTATTCATTAAACTAACAATTCTAATAGATCTAATATTTAATATTCAATATTGGTTGTCCAAATTGCAAATCTTATGTTGTGAACCCTTATAACCATCCAATGACAAAAAGTGAAATTATTGTTTTATCATTTATGTCAATTTTGTCTCTTAGTCTCATATTTCGTCTAATTGATGATTCAATACGCTAATTCTAATATTTTAAGTATCAAGATGTGATGAGTAGCTAATTCGTCAATCCACTTAGCCTAGATTAATCACCAATCTTTGTGAAGTCACTAGAAATGATGTTAATGCTATGAATTTTACCATTTGGATATATATATTCTTAGATGCTTACCTTAGTTATAATCTCAACTCCATAAATCAACGCATTAAGATGATCGTGCCCATGACATATCAAAGATTATGAGGAGATAAAACATGAATCCACTATCTTTCAGGATTTTGATTTTACCATAGCAAATACATAAGTATGAGATCAAGATTTAAGTAACAGTTAAATTTAAATTTTATTCTCACATGATTTCAATTCATGTTATACTATCATTACTCAAAGTCAACCATTTCAACTATTTGAGACCCATCATTCCCTTGAAATGCATCACATTCTTTTCATTGGAAGTAATCTAGATACTACAGCTTTAACATAAAAAAGTGACCAACTTTATTATATGGTTGTGAATAATTTTTAGATTCAATTAAAATACATGTCATCTATGTATGACTCTTCATAAAAATATATTTTAATATCTCAATAGAATCATGTTACCTTATAACTATATAATAAATACTTATTTAAAATAAACTTTTTGTCTTATTATCAAAATGTACTTTCTTTACAAATAAAATAAATGGAATTAAACATAAGAATATACTTACTTTCTAAGGCACCATATTCTCAGATTCCTGACAAGAAGTTTTGTAATAATGTGGTGATGTTTATTTATTTGTGAATGGAGATGTACATAAATGCAATGAATGACAAGCCCATGCATTTATTGATTAAGGCTTGCTTGGGCCTAGTGGACTATACCTACATAGGCCTATGCATCAGTCATGTTCTGAAAATGAGATGTGGCAAAGTGCTTGACACTTTAATATGGATCATTTGGTACTTGTGAAACTAGTACCTGAATAACTCAAGTTTCTAAGAAAGAGATACTGATGGTTAGTACGGAAGTATGATGTCTCAGTAACAATCACTACAAAGATAGGGAAGACCTTTTACAAGATTGATCCATCCAAGTGGATAAAGGTACATCTAGTATTCGATGTGAGTAACCTAAAACCATTCCGTGCAAATCTAATAGATACAAGCCAGAGTTAAGCCATGAGAGCCATTATCACAATGCCAAGCAGAGGAGATTCTTGTAGATAGGACCACTCTAGTTTCCTAATGTATAACATAAAAGTACTGAGTTAAATGGGAGGGTTTTGGGCTAGGTAAAATCACTTGGGAAAGAAAAGATGACCTTCGAGCCTTTAAGTAGAACATTGAAGAATTCCAAGCCACCAAGTCATTAAGGACATCGACAAATTTAATGAAGGAGGCTATTATAAGCCAACCTTGTATACAGCCATGTCGAGGAAGAGTTGTTTAGAAAAGTAAGCCATCTTGTGCCTTAGGGGAAAGTGTCCTCATTTCAAACAATATAATGGGCCTTAAGAGTATACTTGTAAAAGCTTGTTAACTTTTCAAGGGGAAGACCTTGGGGGAAAGAGTGTTGTCATACTTGTAAAAGTACGTTAACTCTTTATTAAAGGTGAGTAGTCGACAGATTATTGGGCTACTTTATTGATTAAGGTATGTGTGTGGCTAACCATTTAGGGTTACCTCAATGGCCTAACAAATGGTTGTATTCTAGATCTTTTTGTACTTTTTCTACTATTAATAAAATTTTTTTTCTTTTTGTGAAATTATGGTTTCATATATAGCATTTGCTATATTTTATAATTTTGCTATTGAATTTCATAAATTAACTTGTGGTTATAATGTGTGTTTCCTTATATATAATCAATTTCTTGACTAGCTTGTGTGAAAATGTCGGCCCAAAAATTACATTGAGTTATAACAAAGTTGAAAAAAGGTCTTAGTGTGTAATAACTGACCTTAGGACTAAAACCTCAAAATACCCTCGATGCAACATCAAAATTGTAAGGACATGTTAGATTATAAGGGCCTATGTGGGCTAAAATAAATATAGTTTAGATTATATTAGTAAGGGAGCATGCATTTATTATGGGTCAAAAGACCTTGGTAGTGCCTATACTCGCATTTTGTTCAATTTAGTCCCTTTACTTAAAATCAAAGCAATTTAGTTCCTTGATTTTGGAAATTTCTTTAATTTAGTCCCTCATCCTAATGGCATCCATTTTCACCGTTAAAGGTGATGACATCAATGTTGACTGGCAGTGCCACGTCATTCAATTAGACTGTGCATGGTAGTGCCATGTGGCACTGACATGCTAACATGGCACTGCCACGTGGCAAACAGAAGGAAAAAAATTTCTCACCCAAAAAAACAGAAGGACTAAATGGAGAAAAATTGACTGTACAAGGACTAATGTGAATAAAAATTCAATGCATGAGGATGAAATTGAATGAAAATTTAGAGATTAAATTGAGCCAAAAAATATAATAACTCACTTTTCAGATTATTAAGTGTCTTTTCTTGTTACTATCATTTCAATAATAAATATATTAGACTAAAAACAAAAGTAAGTGCAGCCATATATTAGCTTTATGATCATTTCTTTCAAAAGTAGTTTGAGAAATATATATTTTTAAGGTAAAAATCTAAATTCCATTAAACAAGGATTACAATGCTGTTTCAAGTCTATGCCAAGATGGTTAGACTTTTAGCACAAAAAACACCTCGCCAGTGACAACCACACCTCAAAAATCAAAATCAACCACAAGGCTCTTTAAAAAAACAAACCAACTCCCCTGTACACAACAAATTATACAGAGCTGGTGGAGACTAATAAAACTTTTGTAACTCAACCTCAACAAAAAGTGAACATCAGCAAAATGAAAACCAAAAGGAACCATCATGCAAAATCAGCGGTTCAATCTTTCCAACATTTTGAAGCCCAAGTTATAATACAAATCACAAAATGCTTTTATCAAAACAAACTGCTCTAGCTCGTAGGAGCTGCAAAGACCACTAACCATAACAAGAATAACACTTGCAAGCAAGCCAAAAATGAAGGAAATCACTCCTATAAACATAACCTTCTTAAGGAAATTATATAATTATAGTTATAATTATAATATGAAAAAAAAGGACAACAAAAACATCCCTCTTCTTAGGAAACAAAAGTAGCTATATATATATATATATGCAAAACAATGTACAAAACCTTTACAGGAGGCTTGTAAACTAATAATAGTTTGACCAAAATCAAATAGAGCCCCTGTACAATATATGCCAACCAAAATCAAATAATACCTCCGTACAATATATGGCAATTACAAAAGAAAGCCAACTCTTATAGACAAAATCATGGCAGCAACATTTACACAACATTTAAGTACGTAGTAACAAAAACAAGTATACCATTTAATTGTACCAAGACAGCATATAAATCACACAATAAACCACAGCAAATTCTGAAGGATTCTTAATGCTTTCTTGAATGGATAAATTAGTAACCAAATCTGATTTATTGGGTTGCTTCTAGCGTGCAATTTCCTATGGCAATATGAACAAAATAAATGTTAGAATTGCAAAAATCATGCTAAAGTAATATGATCATATTGCAAGTCATAATTTTTCTCACCAATAGTTGCCTACTGGATACGAATGACCTTAGATCCTCATGGCCAGTTGCAACAACTAATTGATTTGGCCTTCTAGCTTATTGAAAAATGCATGCACACAAAATCATCAAATATCCGAGTAGCAAAATCATAAAACAACAAGACATGAACAAGGATTAAATTGTCACTCACATTTATAATAGAAATTTATAATGGAAAAGCTATAAATGCTGAGGTAGATTGGGTTTAGCATTTGTAAGCTACTGTCCTCTTCACTTTAAGGCTTGCATGCTTCAATTTCAGTCTTGGGACAACAACATCTTTTGAAATGAACCCCTCCATAGCTGCAGCAACAAATTGGTTTCTTTTAGTAGCTTTCATTTTTTTCCTCTTTTTGATAGGCATAGATACAAACGACCTAGCAGCACCTTCACTTGCACTAATAAAAAATTGACTTACACCAACCACAGCTTCACTTGCTACACTAGTAGCAGCTTCACTTGCTGCACTAGTACCAATTTCACTCACTCTACCAATATAAGATTTTTTTTTTGACTTTGACTTTTTTATGTGCTTGTTTGACCCTAGACATAAAAATTAAAAAAAGTAAGTAACTAGTAATATAAATAATAACTAAATCAAGCAATAAGATACATAATAGATAACACTTACATGTCGCATAGGGTAATTTGACCTATTGTGTCCTTCTTGACGGCAAATGAAGCATTTCATTATCTTTCCAACCCTTGACATCTTTTTCTTTGGCCTTTCATTTTATTTTCTGCTCCTCTCCTTCTTCGGTGGTCTAGCAAATCTCTTTACGTATGGAGGAAAGTCAACCTCCATATTTCGTTAAGGCTAAAACATTGGGCCTCTAACTAGATACAGCAGGTGTTCATAAACATAAAGGTGTTCAGTCTTTTTAAAACAATCTACTAAATACTTTGTAAGGTCCTCTCCCTCATAATACATAACGTTGATGGCATGCTGGCATGGCATTCCACTAATGTCCCAAGCTTGGCAACTACATGTTGCATGCTGCAAAGGTACCATGTAGCTCTCCTTCACTAGCTTTTTAGGATTTTACTAGAAGACTTCATCTAATGGGCCCTATTCCAATCCACTTTCCATTTTGTTGCCAGCCCTTTAGACTTCTCTAATTTAGTGAGTATACAAGGGCCATACTTAATATTCCACTTCATACCATATTCCCTGTTATGAACCAATCACCTCATGACATAAAATCTAATATCCTTAAGCATGCTGATGACTGCTTGGCATTTTACTTTTATAATTACTCCATTAAAAGTCTCACACATATTGTTATCAATAACATTGCATTTGGAGAAATCAGAGAAGAATGCTTAACACCAATGCACGACATCTCAATTCTCAATTAAATGATTGTATGCAGCCTCATTCATGGAGAATAAAAGTTCTATTTGCTTCTTGACCGCTGGCTAGTTTGGGGATCTAGCACAATGCCAAATTTGAAACTTTAATTCCACATCTCTGAACTTTTTCCCCCACCTTACGTCGATGTGTCGTGCACACCTTCGTTAGTCAACGAAGGGAAGAAGTTCACTGACTTAAAAGCCCCTACAACAACAAAATAAATATGGTAAATAATGAGAAGATATACAGTAAAGATTAATTTATTGCATGCCTTACAACTTTTTCAATCTTGATTAAATACCATACTATAAAAGAAAAGTGCAAACAACATACTATAAAAGCTTCACGAATTAGATATGATAATATCAGCATGAAGTTACAGTAGTAGTTAAAATGATAACAAAAGCTGACTTAGAATAAGTTCAAAGGTGAAAGGAAAAGGTAGGGTACTGTTAGAATATGAACATATTTTTGTTGGTGTGGTTTTTTGTTAGGTGAAGGTGGGATCAAATAGCATGACCCCATGCTGTGTAATCTTTAAGCCACATTCTAAACCCTAATCTTTATAACTAATTAAAGTAATTTAGTTTTGTTTTGCTCTAACACTAAGTCAGTTATTATTGGAGACTTTAAAAGTTAAGACTATTAAAAGATTTATACTTACTTTTGGTAGTGTCAAATGCCTTATTAATAGTCTTAATAACTATGCAAGTCTAGCAGAAAAAAGGGTTTTTTTGTCAATCTTAAATATCTAAGAAATTTTTAACATATATCATATATCATATTATAGTAGACAAATTGGACAAAGTTCTACGTAAACAAAAGATTTAAAGGAAGAATAATAAGATTGTAGGCCATAGAGTAGTTCATGAATAACTCAAACTCTTTTTATTTTCTGTTTAAAAGAGTCACTTTTGAGTTTTATTTATTCATGAAAATGACTCCTTTAAACAAAAAATAAAAAGAGTTTGAGTTGTTCATGAACTGTTGGATTGCTTTGCAATCTTATTTTTTCTCTTTTAAATCTGTGGACAATCAACATACTATTTTGAAAGATCTTGCATAGATGGCAACCTATGCATGAGTTTAAAAGTTGAAATTTATGATATTTATGGTGGAAAATAATGCTTAGATAATTCACAACATGTGTTTATTTATTTCAATGTAAAAGCTAAACACATAATTTATATCACAATTTCTAGCATGTGATTATTAAAAGATTCATATAAAAGATGCAAAACATACATACAGTACATAACATCAAATTATATTTAAAATATTTTACTAGTCTTATTTATTGTTTTATAAAAAAAATACCTTTTGCATGTCGCTCATGATGGTTCATCCCATTCCATCTTCAATACCCAAATCAACACATAATAACTCCAAAAACCATTCTAATGGTCTTTGTTCTTGACACCACTGGCCATTGCCCATGCAATAAGGAACATTTGGTTGTTCCCATCTCAGCCCATAGCAACCAAAAGTTGTCCTTTCTCTAAACCCTTCAAGAAACAACTATCCAATCCAAATATACGTTTGCAACCTTCTAAAAAATTATTCCCCAATGCCCCGAAGTAGATATACATTTGATGGAAAACTACTGCCTCATTTGATGTAGACCTATCCACCTCTATTTAATTATTGACCCTTTATTTGTCTCTAAAAGCTCATTAGCATACTATCTTAATCTTCTAAACTCCTTTACATAATTATCTCGTATTTCCTTTATCACTTTCAACTTGACTCTTTTACCCTTTGTCAGACCAATTGCCACACTTAACTGTTTTCTCACCAACACTCTAATTTGTTTTGCCTTTAGGAATGGCATCTTGATAATACCATCTTTCAACTTCTTAGCCAAAACCCTTGCTATCACTCTTTTGTTTTTAATTATGGCAGACAATTATGTGTTCTGAGATAGGTTTTCACTTTCAAGGAGTTATCATTCTTGTGCTTTGAAGCTAGTATCTCCCATCACAATCAATTCCAGCACACATTTAGCTCTAACTCTGACCTTGTCATTTTTCTTGAATATGAAAGAAAACTGCTTAGCCATACCATACTCACACAAAACAACTTTGAAGTATCTCGGATCCTTGAAAGATTGACCCATAAAGAAGTCCGATATTGACTGATCCGAAATACAGAACCTCCCACTCAACCTGACCTTTGTGCCACATCAACTTCAGACCTAAAGCTTGTAAAAATATAACTCTTTGGGTCACTTGAGTCAATATAATCACTATAATGTTTTTCCTTTAATGGTCCAACAATTAGGCCTCCATTATTTCTAGCAACTTCAGATAGGCCTTCAACAACTTCAAAAAAGCCACTAGTAGCTTCAAATTGACCTTGAACAACTTCATATAGGCCCTTAACAGCTTAAAATGGGCCTCTAGTAGTTTCAGATAGGCCACCAGTAACTTTAAATTTGCCTCTAGTAGCTTTAGATGGGCCTGTAATTGCTGATTCAGATGGCCCTTCCTCATCTAATTCCTCTGATGCAAAAGCCAGCAACCTATCTCTGCTTGCCTTACATTCTCTTATTTTCTCCCTAGCCATTACCAACTCATCTTCCTCTTCATCACTTAACCATGTTGTTTCAAAATACTCTTCATTTAAACCTTCTTCATCTCCAAGTTCATTATTTGATGATAGAAACTCTATATCCTCATTAAGTGCTTTAGACATTAGAGTACCCTATTGAGTATTTTCCCCATGCTTAACATAAATAGAAAGAAAACCCTTTTCTTTAAGTAATCCACACAAACCAGACACACTTTTATCATCTAAAATTGCTCTTAAACGATGCCCATCTTTATAATATAACCCTTTTATTAATCCTATATCATATTTTAAAGCATTTACCATTTGTAATAAAGTCCAATAACAAATGGTATCAATATCCGGTACATCAACCATCATTCTCTTCCCACTCCTATATGCAAACTTAGGTTCATGAACTAAGATCCCCCCATGATGAAAGCATATTTGAAAGTAATTGTTATTTGCACGATGAAATTTGGAGACTCAATCAACATACATTAAAACAAATACAAATCTAGTATGTGACCATGAATTGAACATTAAAATTGTATGTGCCATTAATTGTGTGGAGAATAGAATGTTGAGTAATAATGCGAAAAAAAGTTAATCAAAATAATAGACATAGGAATATACTATAGGTCAACAATATATAGACTTAGGCATGGCCAATTAAAAGCTACAAGGAAACAGATCTAAACAAATACTACATATTTAAGTGCCATGAAGTTTAGAAAAAAAAAACTTGTGTTATAAACATCACACTAACTAAAAGTCCTCTTAATTCATCATATCAGAAACACTTAACAAGAATATACAAAGATGAGAAACCAACATGGCATGCAAGCTATGAATCGAGAGAACACGGCTCTAAAACTAAAAACTCTTTTTTAATATTTGGCATAGAAAGTACTGTCATATATCAATAAAGGTCCAAGACAATTTAAATGCATTATTGAGAAATATTTAAATATTAACTAAATGATTGAGGCTTCATATTATATTATTTTTGTACTTTTCTCAATTGAACAGAACTTAATTAAATTGAATTCTATATTATTTGATTTAGTGAATTCAATCAATTTTATTCTAATCACATCCTCATATGTCAATTTCATTTACTAGTATGTTTAGAGGGCCATATTATAATGTTTTTTACACACTTTGAAATATTGCTATCAGATATGTGTTCAAAATGAATAATTTATTATCAACAACATCATACTCCTCTTTATGTGCCTTAACCACCTTAAAGTACCCATGTAAAGTCATCTAATTTGCCAAAGTTGGAAACTGAATCAAGGAGAATCTTGGTGCATTACTTTTTTCTATATTTTGTTTGTCTTATCAACTACATCAATAACAATAACAAATTAAAAAAACAAGCCAAATCAGCATACATTAAAAACACAACCTGATGCTATAAATAAACACATCAACAACAATAAAAAATGAAACAACAAACTCAATTTTAGTCAACATTAAAAATAGAGCCTAATACTATTTATTATCAACAAAATGAATTTATACCTCACTCTTCCAAATAGCAGCCTTTTCCTTTTCCCTTTTTTCTCTCGATTTTCTTCTCTCTCCCGAGACTCACCCATCAGCTTTCAAGTGTCCTTAAATTCAAGCTTACAAGCTTTCAGGCTTTAGGCTTGAAAGCTTTCAAGGTTAGTCGGTTAAGCTTGGAATCTTTCAAGGTTTGTTTGTTTTAGGTTGGGTTTCAACCTTTTAAGTGGGCTAGTTGGTTTCAAAGTTTCTCGAATTTTCACTCTTAATTTAGTGTTTAGGCTGGGTTTAAAGTTTAGGTTTAATGTTTAGGCTAGGTTTCAATCTCGGTTTAGTGTTTAGGTTGGGCTTCACTCTCGATTTATTGTTCTCTCTTTATTTTAGATGGTCAAAATTTCAAAGGTTAGCACTCTGGCGAGGATAACAGTAGGTTTAAGGTTTAGCCACTGTTTAAGAATAATTATGAGGGTAAGGAGACATGAACCATAAAAGACAAACATCACCTCCCACACCATTTGACCCAAAATGCCACGTGATATTTCTTTTATTAGCATAATATATTTTTTCATTCAATTTCGTCCTCATACATTGAAGTTTTATTCACATTAGTCCTTATACTGTCAATTTTTCCCCACTTTAGTTGTTTTGCTTTTTTGGGTGGAAAAATTTTTTTCTTTCTATTTGCCACATGTAGTGCCACGTGACACTACCATGCCTAGTTTGACCGAATGACATGACATTACCATGCCATCGATTAGCCATACATACATTGCCATATCAGCGCCTTGTTAGTGTTGCCGTTATCACTTTTAACGATAAAAATGAATGTCGTTAGAGAAATAGATTAAATTAGAGAAATTTTTAAAATTAATTGATTAAATTATTTTAATTTTAAATAAAAAGCTTAAATTAAACAAAATAAAAGAATGCGGGGACTGTTAAGATCATTTAACCGTTTATTGTGACTTAAGCGTACTATTTTTTATTTTCTTCTAAATGAAAAAAAAATCAGATACTATGCAAGTGAAACGAAAGCTATTTTATTCCTAAAAGAGGTTTGATGGACAGAGGCGCTGGGATTGGGAGATGAATCCCTCGGGGTCAGAAGCAAAAGGAAAGGCGACAAATACACTGAGCCAGGAAGGGGAGGAAGAAGAAGAGAGAGGAAGCCTCGACAGCTTTCTAAAATGGGCAGCAGGGCTTGGCGTATCAGATTCTCCAAATCCTAGCTCATATTCCTGTCTGGGCCATTCTCTCGGCGTCGCTTACTTCCCCGACGCTGGCGGAAGAGGTCTGGCTGCTGTGCGTGATATTACAAGGGGAGAATCGCTTCTTAAAGTTCCAAAATCTGCCTTAATCACAACTCACTCTCTTTTGAAAGACGAGAGATTGTCTACTGAGCTCAAAGCCCATCCATCTCTGTCTCCTGTCCAGGTTTGAACCTATCCCTTTTTTTTTGAATGTTTATTCTTTGCAATTCAACCAAACAGTAAAAGAAGGAACTGCTAATAAATTTAGTGTTCACTGCGATGCAGGTATTGACCGTCTGTTTTTTATATGAGATGAGTAAAGGAAAGGCTTCACCCTGGCACCCTTACTTGCTGCACTTGCCCCGTAGTTATGGTATACTCGCGGCTTTCGGTGAATTTGAAAAGCAAGCCCTGCAAGTTCTGTGTCTGATTATAAGTGTTTCGGTTATGTTTTTGTTTACGTAAGTTCAGTTGTATGTTTTTCTAACCTTACAGAGTATCTTAGGTGGATTATGCCATCTGGGCTGCGCAGAAAGCTTTGTCAAAAGCTGAATATGAGTGGAAAGAAGCCACTCCTTTGATGAAGGAACTTAAGCTTAAGCCTCAATTTCTCACTTTTAGGGCTTGGATTTGGGCTACTGGAACTGTGAGAATATTTAGCCTTCTCTGTTTTCATCTTTATGTTGGATAACTTTAGCTTAAACCTATGTGCACATTTGCACACATTCACATGCATACAAACAAATGACTGAGTATACAAGCATACATAGGTTTTTATATTATTCTCTCATGTCTTTACATAACGTTGCTACACATAACACATACAATTGTGTTGTCTCGTGCTGGTGCATAACTGCTTTGTTTGTTGATGGAGTGAATTATAGTCTTATATTCAGTCAGGTTTTGCTTTTTTTCCTTTCCCATATCACTATACTTAAATGATAAAAACTTTTTACATCTGTTTATGTTGAAGATCTCCTCTAGGACATTACATATACCTTGGGATGAAGCTGGCTGCTTATGTCCTGTGGGAGACTTATTTAATTATGCTGCACCTGGTGAAGATCTGAATGGCTTTGAAAATGTAGATAATTTGCAAAATGGGTATGCCCTAGATGACTTGGATACACAACATTCACAGAGATTAACTGATGGTGCATTTGAGGAAGATGCAGCTGCGTATTGCTTCTATGCTAAAACAAACTATAAAAAGGGGGAGCAGGTATCATGATATTCTTACGTTTAACTCACATGAACAAGTAAACTATCATTTGTTCAATCAATTCCATTCTTGTTCATGTTTACTTTCATTATTCTTGTTCTTAGTCGGTGTATTGGGGGAAATATTATGAGGCATCTTTTTATAATTGTTTTCAGTAATCCATTGTTCCGATGCCTAACAACATGACAGGCATGATTGAACTAACACTGATATGAGAAATTTAGAATGATGATCAGTTTGTTAACTATTAAGTTTATCAAGTTGCATTGTTCATGTAACTTTTTTCCTTGAAAATGTGTTTACCTTGAAGCACTTAACATTTTCTTTTGTTTCTTTTTTTCCTAGACAAATGAAAATTTTATTTGCAATAAATTATCAAAGATAAGTACAGCACTGAGCATCTGTATCTTCAACACATACAACTCATTTGGAAATTCTTTAAGATGTTCAATTATATTCTTCTCTGTAGTACATTACTTAGAGCAACGATTACATGTGTCATAGCACAGCAATCAAAAGAACCTATCAACTTTTACCGCTCAGCAATCAGCTCCTTGACTATCCATACTTTGACTTGATTTGTCTGCTGCAAAATTGTATTGCATTTCGGAATCAATTGCTATGATGATCTTTCCATCCCTTTGTCTTTAGCAAGCTGCAAGGGCATTTTAATAGCATCTTGATAGCTTTTCAGATTCACAGACAACTGAAGGCTGGTTGGCACCGGCATAACAAGAATGCCCTTGCCTTATAAGTTCCAATATTTCCATCTGAACCTCCTCTAGGATTAGCCATAGAACTGTCAGTTTTAAACTGATCAAACCTTGTAGGAGGTCTGCTCATCTACAAATCCTAAGCTGCTTGCTAAAATAACAAAAAGACAATTAACAGTAAAAAAGTATTAGTGATTACTTTTTTATTTCATTCATGAAAATTAAAAAACAAAAAACAAAATAAAGAAACCAAAAAAAAAAAAAAAGAAACAAAGAGCAAGAGAGAGAGAGAGAGAGGTCGGGGTGAGGGAGGGTGGCAACTTATTAGGTCAGAGTCGGCTGTTTGGTGTTCTCCTTTCCTTGCTGTTTTCCCTCTTACCCATCTTGAAACAGTCAAAATCACAACTCAAGACCCATACCCATCTCCCTAGAGATGAATCTGAAATGTCTAATTTTGTCAGTAAACGTGAAACTACGAGTTGGCTGAATGAGTAAAAAGTTTAGTGCTTATAATCATGAAGAATTATTAGAGGGTCGAACACTTTATGTAATAAAAAATGTGGGCTGAAGATGACTTGGTCTCTCCTATTAAAAACAAGAAAATTTGAGAATTATATCTCTTGGTATGATTATTTCACATGATGGATTCCTTTTTTTTTTTTTATGTGAGTTAGTATGCCTATGCATTGCTTAATTGTGCAGGACATTTTTTTTTTATCTGTTGAAAGAATTCCTTTGATGGCTTGTGTGATAGCATAGTTTGGATGGTTTTCCGGAGTTTCAAACTTGATTAGCTAAAGTTAGAGACTCTTGCCCAACTATATCTCCTTTTTCTCAGTGAAACACATTTCCAACTCATTTTCTCTTTCTTTGTTTGTGTGTGTGGGTTTTGTTTTTTTAAATTTTATTTTATGTTTTTACTGAATAAAATTAAAAATAATTCATTTTTATTGAATTAAACAGAAACTTCCTAATGGTGTTAACAAGTTTACTCAGCTGCATATTTTATAAAAGTATGAGGTCTTAATTTTTTGAAATAGAATAATATGGACTAAATTGCATGTTTCCTTACAGTAGAGGGACCGATCAGGTATGTTAACCAAATTCTTCCTAGACACCACATCTTGCCACCACTTTTGTCCCTTTCACAAACAAAATTCAACAAATGCTTAAAATAAGCAATAGTTTATTCTTAGTTTGACCTTCTGTAATCTTTAGTCCAAGTATCATCATATAAAGTGTTATTTAATTTTCCCTAGTTCATGTGAGGGAGAATCAAGTTCAGTTATTCCAAGTTCAGTTACGTATGGGGTTTGTTACAGCTTTATATTCATATTGGGCTTCTCCACCTGTTGGCAATTGATTTTTGGTTTAACATAAGCATTAATGAATGCTTTAGCCTTTGTTTTTCAATATCAGATTAGAACCAGAAATTAAATAAGTCATAATGACCTGTTTCTTGTCTCAATTTTGTCAGTTGTTTGATGATTGAATGACTGCTGAATTGAATGTACAACATTTTGATTCTAGTTTATCTACTAGACAGATTTACTTTCATGTAGGACATTTCAGGTTGATTCTGGGGTGTGTGAGAGGGAGTCGGGGGGACTATTTCAGGTTTAAATAGATCATTTTATAATTTTATAAACTTTGACGTTTTCAAGGCATAAATTAGTCCGTATGGATGACTGTTACATGGTTTTGACGTTTGGAGTCTTCAGGCTTTCCTTAAAATTATTTTTCTTTTTGATGATTTTTCTAAACTGATAGTGGTAGTTACCTGATTGTATGTGCTGATGATACTGTTTCGTATAAGATGGTGGCAAAGCTAGAGTGGAATGAAATTAATTTCAGGTTCAAACATCAAAATACTCCAAAAATGAGATTATACTTCAACGATATCTATGATTATGAAAATTTGACGCAATAGCATTTATTTGGAAAAATGTTGAGTTGGGCATGTAAAACACAACAATCATAGTCTGCAAAATCCCATAATGATATTTAAAAAGATTGTATTTTTGATTATTGTATGTGCTGATGATACTGTTTCATATAAGATGGTAGCAAAACTAGAGCGGAATGAAATTAATTTCATGTTAAATCATCAAAATACTCCAAAAATGAGATTATGCTTGAACAGTATCTATGATGATGAAAATTTGACACAATAGCATTCATTTGGAAAAATGTTGAGTTGGGTATGTAAAACACAACAATCATAGTGTGCAACTCTCGCATAATGATATTTTGAAAAACGTTTTTTTTATTTATTGTAACTAAATATATATGTGTTTCATTTTGTTTACTTTCCCCTTCAGTCATGTTTGCAATTAAGGTAGGTCTTTTAACCATGTGAGTCCTCTCTATTTTTTTAGGAAAAACTAAATTTCATCATATTTGTTTCTTGAAAGGCACAAAAGTTGTCGTCAAAGCAAGTTATGTCTGGTTAAGCACTTTGCATGCAACATCTTGGCATTACAGCCCTCCGCCCTCATAGGCTATGTATGGCAACGGGGGGCTTGAGTGTGGTTTTCAGTTGCCTCCCTCAGTTTGTTTTACTCTTTTTAAGCCTTCTATTATGAAGTAAAGAAAATTCTCCTACTTTTCTTATGGTTTTGTTTGGTTGTTCTGTTACTATTTTTTTTTTTTTGCTGAAAGCAAATTATTTTTTTCGATATGAAAGAAAATATTGAAGAATTAGTACTTAGAAATTTAATTTTATGAATAATGAAATTCTTGATTTTACTTTTATGTAGACCGACTATATTTGAATAGGTTTTTTGTTTAAATATTTAGTCACTTTAAGTGAATATGATTTTGTTTCTTAATATTTGCCTTTGCTGTCAACTTTGCTGATGTGGTAAAGCCATACTGATTAAGATTTTGTAGTAAGTATATTAGGATTTAAAAAGTTTTACCAAATAATGATTTAAAAAGGAGTATTAGAAACAATATTTTTCCTTAATGAAGGGCCAGTGAGCAACCAAAATTTACTGCCATCCTGTTCCTGCTTTTGGGAGCAGAAAACTTGCTTTGCATCTTTCTCTCTCTCTCTCTCTCTCATCCCAGCTTTGTCCCAATTTTGTCACCAAAACCATACTTATTAATGGCATAGCTTGTTGGGTTGATTGGCTTTTGCCATCCGCATGGTAAGGCAGAACTGTTTGGGTTTGTTGGGTTTTGCCATGCATATGGCAAGGGCTACATCAACAGGGCATTCCTGTTAGGTGCTTAGCTGAGCACTTCACTCCAGTTGAAGCATTGAGCACTTAGCTGAGAATGTGCATGCAATATTGCATTGTAGTCTTTCAACAATGTACTTGTACAGGCAACTTTCAAGTAAAATGTTTTGTTTGTTATGATGTAAGTATTCAAGTAAGCCATAACATATAATATAAGGTTGCTTGGTGTCAGAAGCAAGTTAACTTGCCTTTTATGTGTGAGAGAAGGTTTTTTTAAACATGAAATTAACAAGTGCCAGAATTTCATTTTTTCTTCTTAAGCATGTGGATAATGCCTTTAATAGTGTGAACTATTTTTATTGGTTAGGTAAGTAATTGAAGTGTCAATTATTTCATGTAGGTTCTCTTGAGTTATGGAACATATACAAATTTGGAGCTTCTTGAATACTATGGGTTTCTTTTAGAGGATAATCCAAATGAGAAGGTTTTTATTCCATTGGAGCCTGACATACGTTCCTCTAGTTCTTGGCCGAAGGATTCGCTATACATCCATCAAAATGGGAGGCCATCATTTGCTTTGATGGCTGCTTTGCGTGTATGGGCAACTCCACCATATCAACGGAAATCTATCAGACATCTAGCTTATTCAGGATCTCAGCTGTCACAGGACAATGAAATATCTGTCATGACATGGATAGCTAAGAAATGCCATGCTACATTGAAGTCTATGCCAACATCAATTGAAGATGACAACTTGTTGCTTTCTTTCATTGACAAAATCCAGGAGTTTGATAACCTGTGGGAGTGGGGAAAGGCGATGCCTGCTTTTGGAGGTGAGTTTTGCAATCTTTTGCAAGCGACTAACCTGAAAAGAAACAATGAGTCATTTGCATCTCGGAGGGCTAAAATGTTGATAGATAGGTGGAAATTAGCAGTCCATTGGAGGCTTATTTATAAAAAGGTTCTTGTTGATTGCATTTCATATTGTACTGACATAATCAATTCTCTATCTAGTAGGAATGATTAAATTTTGTGAGCTAAATAATAAAGCATTTCACCTGTCACTATACACGGTTTTGTTGGTTAAAATGTATTTTGGGGCTTAAAAAGTTTGATAAAAAAAAAAAAAAACCGGACTAAAGTGTAGCCATATGATTTTTTCTCAAAACTCCTTCGGCTTAATCTTTACTAGTGCAGCTTGCAGATAAGGTCTGAAATTTAGAGCTGAAAATTCATAGGATTTTTCATATGTTTAGCAATACAAGTTTTTGTAATATCTGATAATTTCTCGTATATGATTTGCACGCATATTTGCTCTTGCTTTTTTCTTGGCACCCAAAACTCAACCACAAAAGACTTGCAAATTTTTGTACAAATTCTTTAACCCGTAAGAGCCCTCTTTAGAGCGGATTGTCAACGACTCTTTCAAGCGTCATGTGATTTTTCTTCCCCATTTTGCTTTCTGATTGAATTCAAGGAAAGATTGTGCATTTGGAGATAATAAAAGACTTAACTGAAGTCAAATTTACTATTAACCAATCCAAATTGTCCATTTTGCATGATCGAACAAATACCCATGTGTGACATTTTTGTTTCTGAAAATTTACACTTAAATTTATTTGAAGGCCACCTCCTTTATCACTGATGATGCTGCTTCTACTTATTTTTGTCTTCAGATGCTGATAACTCCCTTTGTCTTTAAACAAGGTGTCCCAGCTAAAAATAAGTATTGAGGATCAAGTTATAATACAACGAAATTTTAAAATTTTTTTTCTTAAGCAGAATCATATTTTGATTATTTAGCATTAATAAAACCTAATTGAAAGATAACAATCATTATACTGGTTAACTTTACAATTGATCTTTGATGAAGTTAAAAAACCCCTTGAAATGTTTGATTGAAATGGTCAAGTGTTTCCTCAAGAAAATGGTTCAAAAGCAACTCAAAATCTGGTTTTTAAGTTATTAGTATAGATGTATTTGAATTAGGTATCGTTACTTTATGCAAATCAAGCAACAAGTATCGATACTCTTGAACGAAGTAATGATACCTTATTGGTAGTAAATAAAAAATTCAGAGTGCTGAAATGAAAATATCAATACCTGCTTTGAAAGGTATCGATTCATTTCAACCTGAAAGCAAAAATTCCCAAGCAGGGTTTAAGTATCAATACCTTCCATGATAAGTATCAATACATTTAAACAAGAGAGCAAAAACTCCAAAACAGGGGAGCAAGTATAAATAATTTCCATGTGTTAGTGTAGTAAGTTCAATATAATAAAGACCAAGAGGGAGGTGAATTGGACCCTTACAAATACCTTTTCACGAGATCAAGCAATAGCACTCATAATAGTTTTTAACGAGCTCAACCACAAACTCTCACAATGATTTTTAACAAGCTCAACCACAAACCCTCACTAACTTTTCAATGTTAAGTTAGAATTTTTACAAAAATGTTTACAAATGGGTAGCAATAAATGCCTCTCTAAGTTTGATGAGCTAGTGTTTAAGCTTACAATAAAATGGGGATAAGAATATTAGCTCAAGGAACAAAAAAGTCTTGCTTTGAGTGCTTGAATGTTTGAAAGAATACTTAAAAGATGAGTGTAAGAGAAAAAAGAAGATCTTGAAGCTTTTCTAGGGTTTGAGTGCCTTTGTGTGTCTTCTCTTACTTCAAAATGAGTGCAAGGCTTCCTTTTATAGTCACAAGTGATGATAGAGTCATTAGATACAAGTTTGATTCAAATTTGACTGTTGCTAAGCCTTTGGGGTCGGCTATAGAGCTTCTACAGTCAACTATGTTCTTCAAAATTTCAAATTAAGGCTTCTATAGTAGAATACAAGTGTCATCTAGTTGATTCACTTCCAGAAAGCTTGTGATTTTGAGATCAAAACTTGGAGGGTCAATTGGGAGTCTCCTAGTGTTGACTAGGGCTTCCAAAAATCATCATTCTTTCGTGCTCTTTGCCTCAAGGTTGACTGAACCCTTTATAAGGTTGACTGGTGATAACTCTATTACATAGAATTATTTTGCTGCATTTTGGGAACTAAAATAGCTAAGTCCTTGAGTTTTAGATTTGGAATTAAGTAGTTTTATTTGTTGTTCAATTTTCTACTCATGCAAGTGCATGTATTACAAAGATAATATAGAGATGAGTAGAGTGTCAATCCCACAGAGAATTAAATTAATCCTTATTGTCAACTACTAAAATTAATACACCTTAATTTTATCTAAACAATTAAAATTAAATTAGTACTAGATAAGTTTATGCCAACACAAATTTCAAATTAGGACTAGATTTTCATAGGTTTACTTTTCATCTCTCTCTCCACTAATATAGACTAATATAAAGTTAAGGATTATTAGGACTTTATAAAGCTTGTAATGTATGGCTAGGGTTAAGGTATGATAAAGGATATTAATGTAGCTCAAATCACCGTAAGCATATAATTATTCTAGGACTTTATAAAGCTTTATTTTCCTTCTAGTACATTTTTTCTTTCACATTTGAACTTTTCTTTCATTCAACACACATTTTTATTTCACAATTTCACACCCACAAACTTATTTTCTTTATATTGTAGGTAGTGGGGTTATTTTTCATATTTTGACTTTTTTTTTCTTTTTTTTTTCACATCAGCATCACTTTTCCACCTTTTTCAACATTTAGCTCAATTTATATTTCCTAAAACAATATACATGCTTAGGAGTGAGGGTTGTAAAATTAGAAATTTTATTTTAAGACTAGGCTCAATATTATGTAGTTAAACAAAGAAAAGGGAAAATGGGCTCAAAAGGGGTATACTAGGGATAAAAATTTAACAAGGTTGGGTATACTAGGGATAAAAATTTAACAAGGTTGGCCTTTTAGGTTCAAATGGTTCAAAAATGGCCTAAATCATCTCCATAACAAAGTATTGCCTATGGTTTCGCCTCGACAGAAAATCAAGCAAATTCTAGAATTCACGACATAATATAAAATTTACATTAAAATAAATCTTTTCTAGATATTCAGAATAATTTAAAGTAAAAGGTACAGTACTCAAAATTATGGAAATCGCATCCTAACAATAATACTTAACAAAAAATTTAGCATGAATCCAAACAAAACCTTAATCACCAAAGGTTAAAAATTCAAGACAACTAGTTATCATCATTGGATAAAAAACATTGAAAAAAATTGACACAGCTTTACTCTAGATTTCTAAGGTTCACATAAATAATAAATTCATTTACCAACTAATTCTAAATTATTTATAAAAATAAATACACATGTAAATAAAATTAAATCTAAAATTTTCACAAAATATTTACCATTAGAAAAAGAAATTCACCCCCCCCAAACTTAAACTAAATATTGTCCTTAATGTTAAAAAAAATAAAAGAAACGTAAAGAATATTCCCCTGAAGGTTGGATGAATCTTGGAGAAGTGCTAGCCCTCATTTTCGCTATTTTCATCTACCTCATTCTCACATTTTAGGAGGAAAAATCTTTCTAATTACAAAAAGAAAATAAATAAAAGTTAATGTAAAAATAAATAAATAAAATACAAATAACTAAAAAGAAATGAGGGGTTTTATTAGGTAATAGGTGGTTCAAATAAAAAAAAAAAGGATTGGGTTTGGTTAGTGGGTATTAGGCTGTCCAAATAAAGAAAAAGGGAGAAATTGGGCTTGGTTAGTGGGTTGCCTAATGTTGGCAGCCCAATGGAGGCTAATGGGCAGTAGGCAGCCCATAGAAGAGGTTATGGTAAGTGGGCAGCTCAATGTTGGCAGCCTACAATAGGAGGGGGCCACTGCCTACCTCTAAGGGGAGTTGTGGCCCACGGTCAGGAAGCTCGTAAGGGCATGGCCTTGTTGTGGGAGGGCCATGGTCGGTGCTTTAGCAATCTGCTGGTTTTTTTTTTATTTTGTTAATTGAGCCTCGGCTTCGAGCCTACTGTGTTGGCTCCATTAGTTTTTGATGATAATAAAACATTCTCACTCATTTATGTCTAACTTTACTACTTGAGTGTGTACGACAAATATTTACGTTATTAATAAATTAATCACTTAAAAGCAAAAATCAAAACTCATAAAAATAAGGAGCTACAATTGAGCCGCAAAATAGAAGCCTATTAGTCGGATAACTAAGGGAGTTAGTAAACTAAAATTCAAAAATGAAGTTGGCCGGTCCAGAAACAGAAAAGACTTAGTCAACTAAGAAGCATCATTAGTCGACTAAGTGCTCACTATCAGAAACTTCAATAAGAAAATAGAAAAGACTTAGTCGATCAAGGAGCATGGTTAGTCGACTAAGTGCTCATTGCCACAAACTGGGAGTAGAAGACAGAAAAGACTTAGTCGACTAAGAAGTATGTTAGTCAACTAAGAGCACACGGTCTAAAAATTTAAATTTGAATGCTAAAAGACAGATTAATGGCTAGAATTGTCTCCCAACTATTTCTAACGGTCACTAACTTTCAAACATCTAGCAGAGTTGTTTTTTCAAGCATATAAGGCACTCTTAATGGCTAAGAAATATAAGAGATGCTTCTAACATAAAAAAGAGCTCAAAAGTAGCAAAAACTCTATCCATGCTTCCTGCATTTCACTCCAATCCTTGTAATAGAGTTAAGGACTTCATCTTGTACCATTCAGATCAGGTTAGTGATCATAGGTATTTCTTTATTTCTGTTCTCTTTGATTACTTAGAGTGTGTCAGTCACTCTAAGTGGATTGATCAAGCTTGGTTTAGCTTGATTGAGTGCATAGGTTCTAACTCAGCATAGGAAAAGTTAGTTTTGGATTTTGGTTGATCCAGAGAAAAACCATTGTTAAAGTTTGTGGCTGAGCTTGTGAAAAGTCATCGTAAAAGCTTGGTGGAAACTTGAGAATTTCACCATTTATAGTGATTTGATTTGGAAAATCCTTGGTTGGAAGATCAAGGTAGTGGATGTAGATCTTTGACCGAACCATTAAAAATCTTTGTGTATTATTTACCCTATTTTATTTTTCATTTCATTCTTTGTTAAATCATTCCCTCGTCTTGCATTTAACTTCTCATCATTTATCTTTAACTTACTCTTAATTAGAAGTCAATCTAAGTGAAAGCCAAAAAGTGTGATTCACCTTTCTCTAGCAGATTTATTTGGGATCAACAACTGGTATTAGAGCTAGATCCCTCATTCTTAGGGCTTAACATCCTAAGGGAGATAGAAATAGCTCTTCAAAAATCTATAATTGTTGAGAGACAGTCCACAAAAAAATCACCTTTGTTTGATGGATCGAACTACCCTTATTGGAGCACTAGAATGTCAATCTATATAAGGGCAATAGATTATGAAATGTGAGATGCCATTACTGATGGACCCTTCATCCCCTCGACCATAAATATAGTGACCAATGAAATGATTCCTAAGCCAAGAGCTGAATAAACTGAAGTTGAAACAAAAAAGATTTAGACAAACTTTAAGGCAATAAACACTTTACATTGTGCTTTGACTCCTACTGAGTTCAACAAAGTGTCAAGCTGTACCACTATTAAATAAGTGTGGGACAAACTTAGAGTTGTCCATGAAGGGACTTCACAAGTCAAGGAGTCCACAATAGCTCTTCTAACTCACAATTATGAAATGTTTCAAATGAAACTTGGTGAAGATATCACTAGCATGCTTGATAGGTTCACTAACATTACAAATAAACTCAATCAATTAGGTAAGCCAATCCTTGAACATGAACTAGTGAAAATACTTCTTAGAAGCCTACATAAAACTTGGAAGCCAAAAGCGTATGCCATTAGAGAAACTAAGGATTTAAATGTCATCACTCTTGATGAAATATACAGGTTTCTTCTCATTCATGAGCTGAAACTTAAAGAAGAAGAAAAAAAAAACAAGAGAGAAGCAAAAGAAAAGAAGAAAAACATTACCTTAAAAGTAAGCACTTTTGAAGAATAATTGGAAAATCTGTCATGTGATGATTATATAGAATTAGCCATGGTAGCAAAAAGATTCAGAAAACTAATGGGACAAAGAGATAGAAGGTTGGCTAAGGCAAAAGAGATCACAACTCTTCATGAAAAATTAGAAATAAAAATGAATCTAACAAAAAAGAAGATGTTATCTGTATTGAGTGCAAGAAACTTGGACATTTCATATCAAAATGCCCCTTACTGAAAGAGAAAACTCTCAAAAAAATAAAAAATCAAAAAAGGCTATAGTGGCTGCAATCTGGTCTAACAGTGATGTTTCAAGTTCAGATGTTGAAGAAGAAAAAATGAAAGAAATAGCAAACCTATATCTGATGGCCAGAGATGATGAATTTGAGGTATCTTCTGCTTCTTGTGATATTTTAATTGATAAGCTTCAAGAAGAATATGAATGTCTTGATAATGAGTTTGAAAAACTTGCATCAAAATATAAAGTTTTAAAAAGAAAGACTGCATCTTTTAAGATTGATTTAGAAAAAATAAGACATGATTTCAACTTTGTTTTTGAACAAAGAAATTTTCTTCAAACTAAATTAGAACATTCAAAACGGATTGTGAAGTTCTGAAATTGGAACTTGAAAATTGAACTGAAGCATTGTAAAAGGCTATGGATGAAAACATTGCACTGAAGAGTTTGAGAAAAGAAACATCATGAAGAAACACAAATTTCAAAAGAAATGCTGATGATTTCTCATCTAGATGTTATGTTTGTGGGAGAATAGGTCATCTTTCTTATGACTGTTATAGAAGAAAAAACACTCAAAGAACAAAAATGATTTGGGTACAAAAAGGATCCTTTGCAGCAACTAATCTTCAAGGACCCATCTAGGTATGGGTACCTGTTAAGAAGAATTGAAAATTTGTCTTGTAAGTTGAGCCAAATTGAGAAGACATATGTCCAAAAGCTCAACTAAAGTAGAAGCACTATAAATCTTTGTGTATTATCTACCTTGTTTTATTTCATTTCATTCTTTGTTAAATCATTCCTTCATCCTACATTTAACTTCTTATTATTGATCTTTAACTTACCCCTAATTAGAGGTCAATCTAAGTGAGAGTCAAAAAGTGCTATTCACCCCACTCTAGCACATTTATTTGGGACCAACATAGTGAGCTGAAACTTGCGTTATTTGTTGTTCGGGAAGCCAATACTTCCCATAGTGGGAGCCAAGGCTTAACACCCTTTTAAAAAAAAATTTTTTGAATTTTTTTTGAAATTTTTTTGAAATGTACCTGTAGAAAAAAAAGTGTTAATAATTTAAAAATAAAAATAAAAATAAGTAAATAAAATAAAGTAAAGTAAGTTAGAGTACTTAAGTTGCCTATCAAGAAGCACTTTTTTATAGTCATTAACTTGACTATGGTACCCCCTTCTACACTACTTTATATGGCTCGGGACTTTCTTTATTGATCTTGATTGTTCTGGTAAGTCTACTATAAATTTGGATAACATCATAAGGATGAATCTTTACTACCTTAAAGTTGTTCCCTCAATATGGTCAAAGATTCCATGGCAAAAGATGGAATTGTGAATCAGAAAATACTTCTCATTGTCTAAACACAAAATCAAGATAGTTGGAAAGTGGTGGTGGTTTTGTCTCAAAAGTTAGCGCTTGCATTGTTGAAGGTGGTGGAATAGACTAAATCCATTTTATAGCAACTATCTGTATAGGGATATTGAGTTGCATTGAACAAATTAAAAACCACTTCCTCCTCTCCAACTCTGAAAGTTATTTTGCCATTCTTCACATCAATAATTGCTCCAGTGATAGCTAAGAAATTCTTCCCAAAATAAGAAGATTTTGAACATCATTTTCAATCTTAAGCACAATGAAGTTCACCGGAATGTATAAATGTCCAACTTTAAGCAAAACATTCTCTATAATCCCAATTGGGTGCCTGATTGTTCTGTGTACTAATTTCAAGGTAACTGTAGTAAGTTGTATCTCTTGAAATCCAAGTTTTCTAGCAATAAACAAAGGCATTATTGAAACTCTAGCACTTAAATCACATAAAGTTTCAAAAATTTTAAAACTACCCATAGTGCAAGGAATAGAAACACTCCCTGGATCTTTAAGCTTTGGTGGAAGCTTATTCTGGATTATAGTACTACACTGTTCAGTAAGTGCAATTGTCTCAAACTCTTCCAATTTTCCATTTTTGATCAGGACATCTTCCAAGAATTTAAGATAACTTGGCATTTGTTCTAAAGTTTCAACAAAAGGAATATTAATGTGCAATTTTTTAAATACCTCAAGAAATTTCTGAAATTGTTTGTCAAGTTTTTTCTTTTGAAAATGTTGAGGGAAAGGTGGTAGAGCTATGGGTGCAGATTATGATTTTTTTTTTGAATTTTTAGCAGATTTTTCAACCACAATTTTTTTTTCAGCATTTTTTCAATTTCTTTTTTAACAGATTGAATTGAAATCTCAAGATTTAATGCTTGATTACTTACCTCTTTTCCATTTCGAGGAATGATTGCCATACAATGTTTCTTACCTTCTTTTCTTGGGATGGGTTCAATATCACTTGGTAAGGTACCATGAGGTTTAGTATAAAGTGCTAGCAAGTTGGCCTACTTGTATCTCAAGATTTCTAATTGAAGCTACTTGATTTTGAATGGAGGCACTAGTCTTTATCATAATTGCATCAATCTTTGTTATGAATGCATCAGTCTTTGTCATGAATGCATCAGTCTTTGTCATGAATTGCACGAACATATCCTCCACTGAAGGCTTTTTCTCTACCATATGGGCTCTAGATAGAAATATAAGAGGAAAGTTCGACTTAGTCACTGATGAAGACCCTTGATTATTATTCCATGATAAATTAGGATGATTCCTCCAACCAGGATTATAAGTATTGGAATAGGGATTTTTTTATCGCCTATTTCCAATAAATTGACAAGACTCAGAATAGATGGGTCAATTGTCATTGGAATGTCCTTCCTCGTAAAATTTGCTTGTCATAAAGGAGTTTTGAATAGCATTAACACTTAGTTTATCTATTTTCTTTGCAAGAGAAGTCAATTGTGTAGAAACAATGTTCATCACATTTAATTCATGATTTCCAACAATTTTTCTTGTGCCCAATCTTTCATATGGCTATTTATAATTATTAGAAACTATCTCTTTGAGCAGATCATAAGCCTCATCAATAGATTTACTCATGAGTGGACCTCCAACAGTCGCATCAATGGTATTTCTAAAAGGTCCTAGCAACCATTATAAAAAGTCTAAACTTACAGCCACTTAGGTAATCCATGGCGAGGACACTTTCTTATCAAATCCTTATACCTCTCCCAAGCCTCATATAGTAATTCAGAATCAAATTGCATGAAAGAAGTGATATCATTTTGCATCTTTGCTAACTTTGCAGTTGGGAAGAATTTTGTTAAGAACTTTTGAGTCAAATCATCCCAAGTATTAATGGAACCAGCAAGAAGCAAATTTAACCAACTCTTTGTTTTATCTCTCAATGAAAAAAGGAAAAGCCTTAATCTTATGGCATCATCAGTAACACCATTAGCCTTGAATGTATCGTAGATTTTCAAAAAATTTACAATATGAGCATTCCGATCATCATTAGGCAAACCCCCAAACTGAACAACAGTCTGAATCATTTGAACAATTGATAGCTTAATTGCAAAGTTGTTAGCTTGAATAGGAGGTCTTCAGATACTAGAGTGGAGATTTTATACTTATGGGACAGCATAATTGCTCACAGGCTTGGTCTTTTCCTCTTATTGATTAGCCATTGTTGTACTTAAAGCAAAAACCTTTTTATTTTTCCTCAGAAGTCTTCAAAAAGTCTTTTCAATTTCTGGATCAAAATGAACAATTTTCAAATTTTGGGCTCTTTGCATACAATGACCAAAAATACCTAAAAAAATTAAAGAAAAAAAGTCTAGATTAAAACTAAGAATGCTTGGTATTAATATTAACAAGAAAGAAGTAAAAATCAATTCTCCAGCAACGGTGCCAAAAACTTGTTTTTCCATTTTTTACTCATGCAAGTGCACGTATCGTAAAAATAATAAAGATGAGTAGAGTGTTGATCCCACAGAGAATTGAATTAATCATTATTGTCAACTACTAAAATTAACACACCTTAATTTTATCTAAACAATTAAAATGAAAAGGAAAATTTTAAATTAATAAACTAAAAACTAAAACTAATATATCAACAAATTTTACTTCTAGTGATTAACAGGCCTAAGATTATGATATCCTTCAATACTTCATTTGAATATTGTCTTTCTCCCTTAGCTTAGTTTAATGGATTAAGTTGCTAACCTAGAATCCTAAATTATTTACAAGTCTTTGTTGAGTTTCTTATAAAAATATTTCTCTCAATTAATTTACTATATGTCTATACAAATTATATTGAAAAAAGATTCATTAAGTTTGTGCTCTAATTTTTGCTATGTATGGCTTATAGGTGTATGTCTACCCTATATGTAAATCAAACTACCTAATCAACTATGTGTATTCGATCATACGCTATTTTATTTAAGGTCTACTTAAATCTCCTTTGTCAAAGTTTAACCTAGATTTCCAATTCAATCTAATTGGTGGCCACATAATTAGAAGCATTAACAATAGAATAAAAGAAACAACCTAAATCTATTAAACATAGTTAAAAGATAGATAAATAATTCAAACTACATATTGAGTTCAACCATAATCTTAGATTAACAATTTAGTTCCCCATCAAGTCACACATTATCATCGAATAAAATTTAAACATTAAAACCAAGAGAATAAGAGAATGACAAAACGATAGAAAAAACCAAAGATTGTATTCTTGATCTCCAAATCTCCTTAAATCCTTCAAATTCCTTCAATGACTCTGAGGTTTTCTTCCCCTTTCAAGTCTTCCGAAAGGTTGTTCTTATAAGCTTTGAAGTTAAGCTTAGTTGGGTGGAGAAAGAAGTCAATTTCAGCTAGAATTTCCTCACTAGAGCATGTAAGTCGTAGCTTTGCCCAATTAATTAACATAAATCGTAATTGTTCTTGGATTATTGCAGTGTATCAACTTTAACAAGATTTTTAACCACCTTCCAAGCTGAATTGAGTGAAGTGTAGATATGAAATTGTATATTTTTCTCTTATCTTTCCAATGGTTGAAGAATCGCTTCATTTGAAGCTTGGTAGAGAAAGTTATGGCTAAAATACCGAAACATGTGCATTACAAGTTTGCACCTTGAAATTACTCTCCTTCTTCTACTAAAATTCTTCTTTCATCAAACACTTACAAAAGCACAAATAAATCAATAACAACCCCTCTTAACCACATTAACACCAAATTAACTAAGATTAGACTGACCCGTCTAAAATAACTAATTTAAAATAATTAAATAAAACTTACTAATTTTTATACATTACTACAAGAACTAAGCCAAATTACTATAAAAATTAAGCCCAAATAACTATATATCATAGAGTTATCACTTTTCTTATATCAGTTTAAATCATGTTGAATCAATCTATATTAAGTATTTTAGTTTAATTTGATGTTAAAATGCTTTAAGTTTAGTTACTGTTGGCTTAGTCTCTTATTTTTGAAGGTCCTTAGAAGGAAAACCCTTGATTGGCTATGAATTGTGCAAGTATGGATAAGTACACTCCTCGCACATGATGTAGTATTTTGAGCGTAAATTTCAATACAGAGGTTTAATTGACGTGATTTTTAAACCATTGAAAAGTTAAGAGGCAAATATACAATTTTCATCACTTTGCCCAGTTCAGCCTTGAAGTAGGAGAAAATCACGTTGCAAGTTGAAGGATTGTAGTAGATTCTGCGCAAGGCAGTGCAAAGAAGCAAGGCATGGTGCCCAAATGCTGCAAATGCCCCATACAAGGACTAGAGGCTAGAGTGCCATAGTGCTAGTGAAGGAAGACCATAGTACCCGTGAAAGATACATGCACAATACTTGAGGCTTAGAAGAGTGCGTCGCGGCACCCGCACATGTTTTTTCATTTTTGTTACTTATAAATTTTTAGAAAATAGGGTTTTTGAGGAAGTATAAAAAGGACTTTTTAGAATAGCTTTTTTGAGATTAGTCATGTTGTTCCTAATGGAGTGCTAGAGGGAGGGTGAATAACACTTTGAAAGAAATTTGATGAAAACTTTTAAGATTGAAGAACTTTTGAAGGATTTTGAAAAAAAGAGTTTAAAACTTGTAAAGGTAGAAAATCACCAAGTAAAGAGAAGGTAAAGAGAAGTGGACAAAATATAAATATTTATAGTGGCTCAGTCCCTTTAACCTATACTGACTACCTTGATCTCCCAATCAAGGATTTTCAATCTAGTTTCACTAAACTAGTGGAATTGATAGCTTTCACCAGGCTTTTACAATGTGAGCTTCTAACCCAAGCTTAAAACTCTTACGAGATTCCCTAAGCTTTCCTAAGCTTAGTCTACCTCTTAGAGTGTCTCTTACACTGTAAGTAAACAAGAAATAGAGAAAAGATGAAGTACAATTGATCACTTAGCTAATCTAAGATGTACAAAGTTAACTCAAGCATATTTTCAAAAGATGGGAGTAAAATGCTAGTGTTAATAGAAGGTTTTTGGTCTTATAGGCTCAAAATAACTTTGGATATCTTTTCTCTACCATTTCTGACCATTGAACCTCTATTTATACTTTGAGGACAATTTCTAGCCATTAGAAATAGTTTTAGCCATTATTTTATCTTCTAGCAACTCTTTACTAATTGTTGGCAATGACTCTTTAATCTATTAAAGGTGAGCGTTAACTATTAAAGCTTTTCTATCTGGTAGTTTGCTTTATTGTGTTAACCAATTAAAGGTGGCTTTAACCGATTAAGAATATTTGTTTTCAAACTTCTCCAACCAACGGTGTCCCTTTAATTGTTTAGTCTCCCCTTTAACTAATTAAGGCTTCTCTTCTTTCAACTTTAACTGGTTGACATAAATGTTAATCAATTAAAATATCTTCAAATTTGAAATCCTTCATTTAGTGTTCATCTACGATCGATTTCATTTTAAATTTGAATTTAGGCACTTTTTAGGTACTTCAAGTTTGACCCTTAATCGATTAATCTCTTTTGGTTAAATGATTAATAACCTTTTGTTTTGTATCCAATACCTTTTCAACTAATTAAACTTTTTGTTATCTAGTTAAGGCTTTTCTGCTTGTCCTTAGTATAGCACCTAGAATTATTTTAACTGATTAAGGATTTGTGCTGTTCGGTTAAGACTGATCTATTTTCATTAAAACTCTTTCTCTTTTTCTTGTTTAACTTATTAACCCATTTTAACCCATTTTGCAATAGAACATGCATCTTGACTTGCTTTCAAACAACAATTGAGTTTAAGAATTTAGGCTTTCTCCTACACACTTAAATAATATAATTAGATAATAATGAATGGGAATGTTTTATTATCATAAAAAACACATAGAGTCAATCTTATTTTTGATGATAACAAAACATTTCGAGATTAAAAGTGTAATGTCTATGTTTAGTATGAATGCTTTACATCTTTATGCAAAATGAGGATTGTTCCCCTTTAGTTAATGCATCTAGTTTTCTTTAAAGATTTGTAATAAAATATTTATAATATCCACAATAGCTAAACAAGATATACAATATCCACAGTAGCTAAGTAAGCTATATTGAATATCCATAATAACTAACACATAATATTCAACAAAATCAAAACTAAGCATCATACCCATAAATTAAACATAAAGACCTATCAAACTCAATTTAACTTAGTTTTCTTTCTCCTCTTTTTTTTCATCATTGAAAAAGATATTCAAAACTCTCCCTTAATGAGTGCATCTAGATTTTCCTTTAATCTTTAAATTAGACTTTAATGAATAGGAATCGTAAGCACTCATACAATTAAGTTATCCAACTTCAAGAGTCAAGCAGGCTTGTAACTATGTAAAAACAAATGTATGAGAGTTAAATCATTTCAAGAACTTGTCAAGGATCACTCAAATAATGTTCAAGTAAATTTGATAATTTTGTCTAGTTAAATCATTTCAAGAACTTGTCCAGGATCAGTCAAATATTGTTCAAGTAAATTTGATCATTTTGTCATAATAAAACTATAATAATTTTAAGTAAATTTGATCATTTTGTTATAATCAAAACTATAATAGTTTTAAAGCTAACAATCTCCCCTTTTTTGATATGACAAAACTATGAGTATAATTTCCATTTAAAATGATTTCAAAACTCCCCCTCAATATATGCATAAAATTAAATTTGCTTATTAACCTTTTACCCTTTTTTGTAATATCTAAAGGTTAAGAAGTGTGAGCATTAAATATTTAAGCTCAATAAATAATGGTTTGCAAAAATATCAAGAATATTAGCCTTAAGACCATGAATAAGCAACCATAAAGCCACCAAATCATCATATATATGTACTTAATATTCTCAACCAAGTTATTAAGAAATATAGCCATTAAGCACATTCAAGTATTAATTCATCTAGAGAATAATCAACAAGAATGCCATATGTATATATATCTATAAGCGAACTATAGACATAATATTTATGAAGTTCAAGAAAGATAATCATAAAGATGTTCAATAAGTACATAAGCCATATTTCAATTCTAATACCAAGTGTTAAAGCTCAATATACCAATTGATAGTAGATATAAGGAAAATGTCCCCTTTTATAAAAGCATAATATCAATTATAAGAGATGGAATCATTTTAAAGCTCATTATATCAATTGGTAAAGCACTAGTAAAGACTTCCCTATCCTTAAACATTCCAAGCATATCAACTTCAAGGCTCAAACACATTTAAGAAAGATATGATCAATTTAAAGCTCAAGTGAGAAGATATAATTCTAAAGCTTGATGCTAATTTTAAAGCTAGATACTAATTAAAAAAACTTAAGGCTTGATACCAATTATGCATTTCAACATTCAAGTTTAAGTGATAAGCAATATAAGGCACAATATCAATTTTGGTGTTTAGATAGATGTTATCGGTAATGAAGAACACCAAATGGTGAATTCTCACCAAAATCTTGTTGTTGAAGATCTCAATTCCTCATGATATCAACAACAGTGGTTAACCCCCTTTTGAGAAATCACAAGCTCAACACAAATTGTTAGAGATCCTTAGTAGATCACATGTTAGGAGAGAAATTATGAACCTAGAATAAATGATCGTTCAAATTGATATATAATTTATTTCCCTTATACTTACGAAGAGAGTCTAGATTAGACCAAAATTGGAATAACATGTTTTCAACTCACTTAGCTATTTAGGTTAGTTGATTTGCATTTACGATAGAAATATACCTAACGTCACATGTAACCTAGGTTAGAGCATGTGCTTAATGAAACTTTCTTCAATTGATTAACATAGATATATAGTGAGTCGATTAGGAGAAGTATTTGTACAAGAATCTACACAGATACTTGTAGATAATTTTGGACTATAGGCTAGCAAATGAACTCATGATTGAGTAAAAGAGAGAAATTAGTTTCAAATGAAATGTTGAAGAATACCCAGTAATTCTTAACCTTCAATTTTTAGTTTAAGATTTGTTAATTCAATTTATTTTTTAAATTGATCTTCAAATTTTGTGTGTTTAAATAAGATTAGGGTGCTATAATTTTAGTACTTAGTGAGAGTTTGATGCAATTCCTTGAGAGATACGATGCTTACTACTATAATATTTATTCGATACGTATACTTGCGTGTATAGAAAATGGACAACAACCAGGGCTATCAAAATTCTTCAATTTCTTGTCCTTTTTGCCTCAAGGTTGACTATGGCTGATCCAGGGTTAGCTATAGCTCTTGAATCTTCAAGTTTCTTTACCTTTTTGCATGTGTAGTCCGTTATATCTTCCTTGTGGTTGAATATTGAGGTGAGAAATGTTTGCGTTTTGTTTATTTCAGCGAAAAGCTCAATGTTTGAAAGCTTTGTATATTTTTTAAGTATGAATGGCATTTCAAATATGTTGCATGAGTTTAGGAGGTTGAAAATATGTTTTCAATAATTGCAAATACTTGTAAAAAAGTTTAGAATATCATGCAATTTTGTCAAATCAAAGAACAAGTAATTTCAAGGCTAACAATCTCTCTCTTTTTGATATGACAGAATCATGAGCTTAATTTGCATTTGAAATCACTTTGAAAACTCCTCCTAACTCTTTTAGTTTCTAAGCCCTTGTTTGAAAACATTTAAGTTCAAGTGAGAAGGGTTAAAAAACGAATTTAGAAGTACAGTCTTCCCCCCTCCCCCCTCAACACATGCATGGAATTTTCAAACAAAGTTTAAAGTTTTAGCTTGATTTGAATACAAAAGAATTTTCAAATTTGCTCATAAATTTTCTTTCCCTTTATGTTATATGAAAAAGGTGTAGTAGTGTAACCATTAAACACTTAAGCTCAAGAAGGAATGGTTAGTGAAAATCATAAAAAATAGTTAAGCATTAAGATAAAAAATATCTTGATGGGTTTGGCTATGGATGGCATACTCATAAATACACGACACAAAGAAAATTAAAACTTTAGAACTAAACAACCAAAACATGCCTCCACTCTTAGATCACCTTGGTGATATTTAACACATAAAAGCACAAAATTAATTATTATTTAGAAAGTTTCCTTGCCAAGTAATTTTGTAATCACAATGGCACTTCCTAAAGCAATCTCGCGAACACAACAAGGAGCAAAAACCCTAGACAATCAAATGTTTGGCCTTCAACCATAGTACGCATGATTGCACATGAACCTTTAACATAGGAGGGAGTTTTAACTATACTTTATGCTAACAAAGAGGACAACAATTGTCTTTTTCTTCTTTTTCATAAGCTTAGTTGAACCTCTATTGAAATTGCTTATTTTCTCTTTCCCACAAAAAGGAGTGGTGACAAAGAGAGAAAATGCTTTTTCTTTTTTTTGACAAAAATTAGGTTTTCTACAATTGTGAAAATCTCTCTTATGGAAAATAGTTAAAAGGTGACTTATATAGTTAGGTTAAAATAACTTCAATTTTGCAATTAAGTCCTCAGTATTATAACACATTATAATATTGGGCCCATTACTTAATTAAACTCTTTTAATTAAGTCCTTGGAAATTAAAAGCAAAATTAATTTCATTTATATTTTCCAATCAAGGTCTTATAATTATAACTATTTATAATTATGCCTAAACTTTAATTAAACTCTTTTAATTAAGTTTATAGAAGTTAATTACCTAGCATGTGATTTAAGTCTAACTTAAATCATCACTCTCCTAATTTAATTCAAATGTCATCATTGTGTGTGACCCATTAGATTTCTAACATGTTGGTAATGGAATTGATTAATGACTTAATTAATTAATATAAATTTCAATAAATTAATTTATAATCAATTCCATAGGCCAAGATTGGCATCTAACAATGCATCATGGCCACCCAATTATTAGGAAAGTCAAAGGATTCTTTGATAACCTTTCAGTGTATAGTTTATTAGTGTAATTCATTCTCTCATCATATATCCAGATATGATAAGAGCTTGGTACAGTGTCTATTCTTATTGACCTCCATATTTATTCCTGCAGTTATAGCATTAGCTTTATAGAAACTTATGAAACTTTGTCATAACCTCCATGTCACGTTGGCCAAGGACTTCAACAAGCTAATGTTAATGAAGAATTGATAAGATATGTCCTTTAAAACGCTTAAGGTGAGGATTCCTATCTTGACCACTCATTTGCCTTCACATGCTTCATACTATACTCAAAGCATCCTGTTTAGGCATCCTTAGTTAGGAACTTGTAGAGATGAAATTAAAGCATAGCACTTCACATATAAAACAACCTAGTGTCTCAAGTCTAGGGTGTATTTACATGACTAACACGTGAGAAATGTTGCATAGACACTGGAGTGTATTACCCAATGCACTTTTCATGATGGGTCATGTTTAATGAACTTGCTCTCTTAGGCAAGCATCTATATTATAATTCCAGTTATCTCTATACTTAAATCTATGAGATTGATGGCTTACTTCTAAAGTAAGGAACATATAATATACCAGTCTCTAAACATCATTGATGTCTAGTCTGAATGATATATTGACTAGGAACATTTTGAGATTATGCTTTTGTGCATAAGGATGTCATAATTGCAACCTATTATAGTGCTCTTACAAGGCATATTAATCTCTTGGACTTCATCCAATTTGACTTATAACTCATTATAATTGATGTCTTATTGATGAAAGAAAACCTCTAATCATTCAACATGAATGATATTTTTACATGATTGGAATCAAGCCCCAACTAATCCCAATTGGCTACAGCTCCCATTCCAACATCTCCCATTATGACAAAGCCAATAGGTACCTCATTGTATATGGCTTGAATCCATCTAGCAATCATGTCTCTATGTAGAATCGCTTATGCCCTTCAATGTGGTTAATTGCTTTTATCTATCTTTGTGATATCCATGCATCACATCATGTCATATTACTATATCTAGATTAAATGAGACCCAGGGTCTACGAGTATGGCTCCATTGTTACATTGACAATGTTCAGAACCTATTATTAGTTTCATAAACTAATGATCTAAATATCTTCTTTTAATAGGATGCATATGATTTTATTTATATACACGTATAGTCCCTTTTGCTCTTGGGAACCATTCTAACTAGACTATGTTGTATGCATCATATTCATATGTCACACTCTATATTATGCCATTTGGCCTTTTTGAATATTCCAAGATCCTTTGTGAGAGTAATATTCAAACTCTTTTGAATATTCTATGACATTACACATATATATACATCTCAATGAATGCTTGGAATCATATTGGTTTGGAATATCATAATGGGCTTTATATGTTAGAAAGATATGGACCGAATCATATGGCAATATGAAGTTGCTTTCTTTCTTGAACATTCATCTTTATGTTTTGTTCTTAAGAAAGTTTCATTTTACATGAATCAATATTCAACCTTTTGATCAATTGAACATAATTCATAATTAATCAAATACCATTGCAAGGATAAACAAGAAGCATGGATAATTGAATATGACATAGTTAATCCAAATAATTATTCCAACTTGAAACATATAAGCTTCCACATCCAAATGCTAAAGACAAATGTTTCACTAGCCATTCCCATGGCAATAACATAATTAATGTTTCAAAAACATCCTAATAAATTATCCAACATGTTGAGATAAATAGGAGTGTAACCATCTAATGTAGCATTTAATGCATTAGGTAGTCCATCCATGTTGTCACATCTTCAGCCAAAATCCTACTCATCTTTATCTTTGGTCCCTATATTATATCAAACATATGAGAACCAACTTTGAGGTATCATAAACCTTTAATAGATAAAGTAAATTATTTAGCAAATGGTACTTGAATAAAAAATTTCAATAAGCTTCTTTTTCTTGCTCATAGGAGCTAGGTACTCCTTGTAGTTCCTCCTCCAATGCCCATGTCACAACCCAAATCTGGGAGTCCATGACCGACGCACAAGCCTAGCAGGCAAGCCCTCTAGACCCAAGAAAGCCTTAAAATCTAAAATCATATAACATAAGACAAGGGATTTAGTAATAAAATATTCACAATAAAACCAAATATAATACATTATCCCTGGCACATAATTCATACAAATGTTTATAAGGCCATACATTGGCCATCAAAGATGGGTTCGTACATAACAACCCTTACATAAGTTCAAATGGCACATTGTGCCTATATACACAACAAATTAAGTACAGAATGAAAGCTTATGACTGATGCAGCAGAGTGACACAACAGATGGGAACTTATCGAATGCCCAAATAGATCTATCGCAGGATGACCTTTACCTCACAGCTTTATAACCTTTTTATCTAAACATGGTACATAATTAGGTGACTACTATAATACTTAGTGAGTGGTGCAGATAAACAAAATCATATATAATTATATATATATATATAAGTATTTCACTCTCGGTGTAACCACATAATCCCACAAACATCTCTAAACATAAGGCATATCACTATCCCTAAATCTCCAATATGAGGGCATATCATCATTAACGTCTCCAAAAATCATCACACATATCATTAGGTTTCTCTTGAAGCTAATCAAAGTTATTCACATTATTCTCGATGACACACTCTAGTCATTGGAGTATCACATCATATTCATATCATATTTTTCTAAGCCTCACATGGCTATCTCATGTTATATTCAAATTAAATCAACAAATGGTCCTCCCCTGGACATAGTCAAATCACACTTGGTGGCCAACCAATGGAAAATCAAATCACACTCAAGGCAAAGCCACTAGTGGAGAAACAGATCACGCGTGTGCCATAGCAACGAGCAGAGAACAAATCATGCTCAGCGATGGAACAACTAGAAGAGAAACAGATCACACTCATACGAAAGCAATAGGTGGAGAACAAATCATGCTCAAAGTCGAAGCAACTGGCGGAGGATCAAAGCATTGACTTGAGTAATCTGTTGATGTCGACATCACCTAGAGTAATCTCAATGGATGGCATCAAAGAATTATAGGTGGGATTAGTGCCATCGTCCTTACTTACCAACATCTCTGCAAGCACACACATAGTCATAGGGAAATCGAACTACACTTCACCACAAATCAAATCAATGTCTAAAATTCACTCTTCGAAAGGAAACATAAATCCATAAAGTAAGTTAACTAAGGATGAGTTATGAAATATATTGTGCTTTGAGGATTTAGATGATATGTTAAGTATGCCAAATGTAGGGAAATATGCATATTGACACTTAGGCAAATTTTTATGGAAATGTGAGATAAATCTTATAGTTTGAGGTTTTGATTTGAATTTGTTGTTATATTTGAGGAAATATGTACATGATATATGAGTTTAAATTTTTGTGAGAATTGTGATTTAATCAAGGATGATTTTTAGGTGTTGAAGTTTGGAATTTGAAAGTTTAGAGAGTTGAAAATTGCCTACAGGGGAAAATCTGTCGATAGATTCCCAAATATATAGATACATTCTTGGCATAATGAACTACATAAAGTATATGAAAGAAATTGTATCGATACATTCTTTAATGTATCGATAGATTCATGGTAGGATGAACATCTATCGATACATTACCCAAAAATATCAATAGGTTTAAAGCAAAGAGCACCCATAAAGCACCCAAGGAAAAACAAGTATTGATATAATCCCCCATGTGTCATGACCTAAACTCAAGGACCATGACCTATGTAGGAGCCTAGTAGGCAAGCCCACTAAACCCGGGCAAGCCTCAAAGTTCATATTCAAGCATGCATAGGCCAAGCGATTGAATCATCAAATATTAATAATAAATCTGAGTAAAATACAACATCCCTGGCTTAATTTTCGTACAAATATTGAAAAGGCCATATGTTGGCCATCCAAACCGGTTTATACATATTAACCCTTAGTACACAACATAACATGACACTCAGTGCTTGCACACATTATCCACAACAAAAGGTTTTGACTGACTTAGCTAAGTTTCCAAAATAAAGGACCTACTGGATGCCAAAATCGACCTATCTACAAATGATCTTTGCCAGGCTCCTCCGTGGTCTATTTATCTGCACATGGTACTATAATACTCAATGAGTGGTGCAAATGATCCAAATCAATTATATGCATATATACATAAAAAATATAATAACTATATTGCACTCTCAATGCGTCCATATAATATTTCAATACATCTCCAAATATAGGGGGATATAGTCACCCTAGGTTCCTTAAAATACGGGGGTATACCATCCTCCCCAAAGTCATAATTATCATCACATATAGTGGGCCTTACCCTCGAAGCCAACCAAATCATTAAAACCATTTGCCACGGCACACTCTAGTTGCCGGAGCATCACATGAAAGTCATATCATATGTATATCAAGCCTCTCACGGCTATCTCACGTCATACACGAATCAAATCAATGACTAGTCCTTCCTTGGACACAATCAAATCATGCTCGGTGGCCAACTGGTCGAGAATCATATCACGCACAAGGCAAAGCTGCTGGCAGAGAAACAAATCATGCACATGCGAAAGCAATCGATGGAACACAAATCATCGACTAGAGTAAACTCTAGACTTCGGCATCACCCAAAGTAATCTCAACGGATGGCATCAAAATCATCATATGGAGTAATCTCCCAACCAATGGCACCGTACCTTACAGGCGGGAATCACAGGCGAGATATCAACCACTTCCCTTATTTACCACCGTCCTTGAGGCATGGACATAGTCACAAGGCATCGGACTTCACTTATTCATAAATTAGATCAATGTCCAAAACTCATCCCTTGGACGAAAACATAAATCCACAATTAAGGCAATCATGCCTTTATCATTCACATTTTCTGTATCAAACCTCAATTCATATATATTGAGCTTCAATCGTCTTAAGCTCGGTTAGATTCTAGGTGCCTTTAAGTTTCCAAGGCCTCATTGAATCAAATCGTCGTGACATATCATCACTTAGGGTAATCCACTCTTAAGGGTTCAACATAGCCTGCAAGCCTCCGAGAAAGTCGGACCTTTATAAATTTCTTGTGTTTTTTACTTCAACTTTTCACTCCTTAAGTCATTCATTTCATCTTGAGAAGATTTTTGAAAATTATTTATAACTTAAATACTCCTTGACTTATATTCCAAATCAAGTTTAGCATACTTAAGAAACTCAGTTTTCATCATTTCCATGAATGCACCTTACTTTGGCATGCCTTACTTAAGAAACTTGTCTTCAACTTGTATACTATTTAAGTTTCCTATCAAATTTCATTTGGCTTGCCTTTAAAGTAATCTTGAAAAACATGTTTCAAGCTTGTTCTCATCAAAAGTTTAATTTTAAAGAAAATAATTTTTATAAATCAAATTGCCCCCTTCCTCTTGGATATTTTTCTCATATTTATAAAGCTAGCATTACTTGATACATGATGAATAATGATTATATTTAATGATTTTACGCTTGCCTGGTTCTAACGGGCCATATTCATTTTATCGATACTTTTTGTCGTTTTTAGAAAAATAAAAAAGGTAAAACTATATTTTCACATCAAAACTATAAATACCTTACATTATTCAAGGGTTTTCAACTCTCAACTGTTTCTCTAAGGTATTTCTCTCAACTTAAGCTCTCTCAATATATTTCTGATGCAAATCTTCATCTTTGATCATTTAAAAACACAGTTTTCAGTTCAAATGATAAAAAAGACATTTTTATGCTTTGGAAACTTTAAATGTTGATTTTTAGTTTCTAAAAGTATGATTTTATTGCCCATATTTTATGTTTGTTATTAAAGCTTATAGGCTTTGTGATTTTCTTAAGCATTTGAGCTCACCTAAGGTAAGGATGAAAGATTTATGGGTTTCTAAACATTGGCTTTAGCCAGAAAATTAGTTTAGCTAAAAGCAAGTAAAATTCAAAAGTGACTAGGATGATTGTTTCAAGAATTTTCTTTTAGGAACTGATTGTAATGAATTTTGTGTGATAGGAATGCTTGAAAACTCCATGGATTTCACAAAAACGAAGTTGTGATTAGAGCTAGGAATTGAATCTCTAACTAGGTGAGTGGATACACCATTTTCAAATTATTTTGACATGTAAAGCTAGCATGATTTTTATCAAAAGGATTATTTTTGTATGTTGAAATGATATCTCTTAAATGATTTATCAAGGGATTTAAGTTTCAAGAGTGAAAATTATTTTCTAAGAAAATTAAATTCTTATTGATTGTGATATGATTGACACAATAGTTTTCAAAATGTTTACAAATCTACTATGTATGTACATATTTTGCTATGTATTAGTTTTTAACAAGGGGGACAAGCACCTTATGTTTGAAGTCCACTCGATTACTCAGTCTTCAAACTAATATGGGTATGAGATATTATATGTTTATTTATAAATGCTATAATGTGCATGCTTGGTATGATGAATGCCATAAGATTATGTATATGATGTAAATTCCATATATCATATGAGATAATTAAGTATGCATAATGTATACTATAAGATTGTTTATATGATGTAAATTCCATATATCATTTGAAATAATTAAATATGCATAATGTATATTATAAGATTGTTTATATGATGTAAATTCCATATACCATATAAGATGATTAAATATGCATGATAAATGCCATGAGATTATGTATATGATGTATATTCCATTAACTACATGAAATGATTGTGAAAGCATAATGAATACCATGAGATTATGTATATGATATATTTTCTATATACCTTATGAGATGTGTAAACATGTATGTGATAGGGGACAAACCATCACGTTGTATGATTTATGATAATTGGATAAGGCATTTTAATGTTAATGGGATGATTATGATTGTTATGCATTTATGAAATGTTGTATGCCCAGTTTATTTAAGTATTGTTTATGATTTTACATTATGTTGGCATGGGAATAAGTTAGATGGAATGAATTGAGCATCAAAGGTAGTCCCAAGAGGTAAGAAGACTTAAGGAATGACAAAAATGCTGAATTTTGCCTAGAAACTTGGGTCCTGTGTTCAAAGTATAAATTCATATAGACTATTGTATCAATACATTCTAAACAGAACATTTCAAGAGGTTTTCTGCGAGAAATGTATTGATACATTTCACTAATGTATCAATAGATTCTTAAAAGTAATACACTTGAAAATGTATCTAAAGATTCATTGTAGAAAAGGTTGTTTAACTATATTTGATGAGAATTTCAAAGGTAAAGAGGCTTATAAAGGTTATGCAAACTTGTTTTCATGAAAATGCTATTTAAAATGCATTTAAATACTATGTTGCATGAATTTTATGAATAAACTGTTTACAAATGGCATGAGATTACAAGTGTATGTTTAAGAAATACTCTTATCCCTTCACTTGTCCCCTTCCCACATCCACTCACAGAACCTTTATGACTCACACGTTATTTTCCCTCATTTATTTCTATTACATATTAGTGATAGCACTTTTGATAGTCGCTAGTGTCAAAGAGATGTGATCTTTTACTCTTTTGATAAGTGATCTAGCTACTCTTTGCAACCTAGAGGTCAAGTCATATTTCGTTGACAAGTAGGTCTTTACTTTATCTTTATGTTTACAGACTAAGAACATGTTTATTTTAATGTTGCAAACGTTGGGCATTTTATGTTGATAATGTTATGTACAAGATTATGATGGTGGCTCAAAAGCCATTATGGACACTTGAGGGTGCTCGTGACAATTAATGTTATTATGCATTGTGATAGTGGCAATTGTCAACATACATGAATTGGTTGACTTTACACTATTAAGTTGAGAAGTTCCTTAATCATGTAATTAGTTTTATGAATGCTTGTTTGGTGAGATTATGTTAATGAATGTTATAAGACGCTTCCGCATGAAATGATGCATGTTTAATGACGTTTAAGATAAAAGGCTTGCTTGGGCCTAGTGGGTTATGCTCATCTAGGGCCATGTCCTAGTCATGATTCATCCAAGAAATAGGATGTGACAAAGTTGGAATTAGTGCTCTAGGTCCATAGAGTCTTAGATTTTCCTTGGTTGTTAGCAAAATGTTTGTAATCGTATGTAAGAATCTTGCTTTTGTTTCGTATACCCAGGCACAAACCAAGAATAGGAGACCCGCATATAATTATGTGTCTGTTTAACTCTTTTGTACTTAAAAGATATGTCTAGAATTATCGTAAGTCTTTTGTGTTGATTCTTATAGTATACGTTGCTCTTGTCTTTGTGAGATATACCGCTTAGGACACGGGTTAATGATAAAGATGTGGTAGAGCTTGAGACACCCACAAATGCCACAACTAGACCATAAGTGCCCATTTCTAGAGGTCGTGAAGGATGCAATAGAGCTAGATGCTCTTGCCAAGATTATGGTAAGACCACGTATGCTTGTAGAAAGAGGTTGAGGTAGACGCAATAAAGTAGAAGGCTCTTGTAGAGGTTACAAATAAACCATGTACACTTATTGCTTGAGGCCATGGCAGATACGGTAGGGCCATTAGTTCGGGAAGGACCGATACCCCTACTATTGCACAAATAGAAGGATAGTGTCCCAAAGTAGTAGTTGAGATTCTAATGGGTTGATGTTCCTTATTGTCAGAACTCATGATTTATGTGTGATAGCTTAAGCGAAAGTGTCGCTTCGAACTTACGCCATGATTTGAGGAAATTTTTGGAGCAAAAGACTCTTAACGATATAACGATAAGGTCGTATGTTTGAAGTTTAGTGACCCAATAAAGGGGTAGAACTACTAGAAATGCTAAACATAGACAAAAAGAGGTAAAGGTATGTATTTTGTTCAAGAAGCGTCAGTGATTACCCTCAGGTTGAATACAACCTTAGATGATTAAATAAAGAATTATGGATAATTGATAATAGTGTTAAAACGTAGACTAACAGAAACTAGTAAATGATACTGGTGTATGAGAGGTACATAACACCTTCATGTTAATCTAGATTTGAAAGGTAATGAAAATTATGTTAATGATTTTGAGGATTGGAGTACACACTCCCTTGAAAAAAGATGCTAATAAAAAAATATGAGAAGTTGAAAGGCTCGACTGGTCGATAAAGGACTAGGATACGCCTACTTAATTCATGTTGAGATAGATTACTTGTGTTCAAGACATGGTAGAAAGGATTTTGAATCCAAAGGTCTTAAAGGTATAGGACTAGTACTTGTTGATAAGATTCTAATGGTATCATTGTGGATAAGTTGATGACTCGTGAAAGTCTAAGTGTGAAATGTTGAGGTTGTTTGTATATATTATTAATCCTATTTACTAAATGGTATTAATGGCATAGTGCCGTAATAGAGCATCATTTCTAACCATGTACAAGTACTGGGTTGGTCTTATGGTGATTAAATGATGAAATTTCTCTATGATAACATTAACTATATGGGGAAGTACTACCTAAGTTAGATCGTGAGGATTATGATTTGTGATATGATGTGGATCGTAGCTATTTTTTATGGGACACTATGTAAGTCTCGATTGCTTATTATTCATCATGGCGTAAAGAATTGTCATGACATTGTGGATAAAGACTAATGTTGACTATGGAAAAGAATTAGTGATGACTACGCCCTTAAAAGAAATGACTGTAGTTTGCTATGAGCTTAGAGTTTGTGTGGTCCGTATTGGGAAAAAAAACACCATGGGAAATTTGTTCTTATTGGACATGCTCGAGTTTGATGTGATTCTTGGGATGGATTGGCAATCTCCCAAGTACACTAGTGTGGATTGTCACCACAAGAGGGTTAGGTTTGTCTACCTTAGAAAGACATCATTCTATACACAGGTAGAATGCAGTATGGCCTTAAGTAACATGATGTTGGCTATGACTGCTAGTCACTTAATGAGACATAGATGTCAAGGATGTTGGCTATGGTAAAGGACACCCAAGTAAAGGCAATTAGTGTGGAAAATGTACCTATCCTAAGGGAGTTCATAAATGTATTCTTAGAGGAGTTACCCGAATTACCTTCAGAGCGAGAAACTAAATTTTGCATAGATTTGGTGCAAAACACCAATCTAATTTCTATACAACCATACTGGATGGCACCGATTGAGATTAAGGAGCTCAACGATCAATTAGAGGATTTATTGGACAAAGGTTTCATTCACCCTAGTGTTTTACCATGGGGTGCACCGATATTGTTTGTGAAATAGAAATATGGTTTGATGAGGCTTTGTATCAACTACAGGTAGTTAAACCAAGTGACCAACAAGAACTAATATCCTTTCCCACGTATCAATAATTTGTTTGATCAATTACAATGGGCTAAATGCTTCTCTAAGATTGATCTACGATCAGGGTATCACCAATTGAGGATTAAAGGTGTAGACATACTCAAGACTGCATTTCATAAGAGGTATGGTCATTATGAGCTTTTGGTTATGTCATTTGGATTAACTAATGCCCTTACAACTTTTATGGATATGATGAACAAGGTATTTAGACCATATTTAGATAAGTTTATGGTCGTGTTCATTAATGATATCTTAGTGTATTTGAAGAGTCGGGAAGAATATAAGCAACACTTAAAGATTATGTTACAAACATTGAGGGAGCACCAACTATTGACAAGTTCTCTAAGTGTGAGTTTTGGCTAGACGATGTTAGCTTTTTGGGCCACGTAGTATCTAAAAATGGGATAATGGTGGACTTAAAGAAGATTGAGGCGATAGAGAAATGGCTAAGGCCTACTTCAGTGACTGAAATATAAAGTTTTCTATTATTAGCCAAATACTATAAGAGATTCGTTAAGGATTTCTTCAAAATTACTACTCCTACGATTAACATAAAAGGGATGTGAGGAGAATTTTAAGAAGCTCAAGACTTTACTCACCATAGCTCTAATGTTGAGTTTGTGAAGTGGTTCAAAAGGCTATATGGTTTATTATGATGCATCACGAGTAGGACTAGGATGTGTGCTAGTGCAACATGGAAAGGTGATAGCGTACGCATTGAGACAGCTCAAAAAGCAACAGCAAAATTACCCCACACATGATTTGGAGATTGCTGCCATAATATTTGCGTTGAAGATATGGAGGCATTACTTGGATGATGAGACTTGTGAGATTTACATAGATCAAAAGAGTCTCAAATACATTTTTGAGTAGAGAAATCTCAATCTTAGGCAACGTAGATGGATGGAGTTGCTTAAGGACTATGACTGTAGGATATTGTGTTACCTCGGCAAAGCCAATGTGGTGGCAGATGCATTGAGTCAAAAATTAATGGGAAGTTTAGCCCACATCTCAGTGGGTAGGAGATCACTGATACAATGTATACCTAAGTTGGGTGAAATAGGCATTCGATTTGAGGTTGATGATACCGATGCATTGTTGGCCCATTTTAAAATGAGACCAATGTTGATGGATCGGATCAAGGAGGCCCAAGACAATGATGATTTTGTGGCAAATGCATTAAAAGATCCCTTAGAGGAGGAAAAGGTAAATGGTCATTATAGGCTTCGCAGGATTACTCTGATATGGATCTAAAGTGTATGTGCCAGATATCGATGATTTGAGATGGGCAATCTTAGAGGAAACCTATATGGCAACATATGTAGTTCATCCAAGCACCACCAAGATGTACCATGACTTGAGGAAAATGTACCAGTGGAATGGCCTTAAAAGAGATGTGGTCGAGTTTGTGGGTAAGTGCCTAGTGTGCCCATAGTTTGAGGCAAAGAATAAAAGACCTACCGAATTATTATAGCCTTTAGTTGTTTTCAACTGGAAGTGAGAGTATATCTCTATGGATTTTGTGACTAGACTACCTCGAATGAGGAAGGGGTATGACTCTATTTGGATAATTGTGGATAAGCTAACTAAGTCCGCTCATTTCTTACCAGTGAAAACCACCAATAGAGCAAGACAGTATTCTAGACTATAAATTGATAAAGCAGTGTGATTGCACAGAGTCCCAATCACTATAGCGTCGAATAGAAGCATAGAATTTACTAGTCAATTTTAAGGGAAAATACAAGAAGCTTTAGAAACCAAGTTTAATTTTAGTACTACTTTCCACCCATAGATAGATGGAAAATCTGAGAGGACCATTCAAACGCTAGACGATATGTTAAGGGCTTGTGTTGTAGATTTTGGAATTGTTTAGGACCGACACTTACCATTGATTGAGTTTGCCTACAATAACAACTTTCAAGCCAGTATTCAAATGGCACCTTATGAGGCCTTATACAAGCATAGATGTAAATCGCCTATATGTTGGTTTGAGGTCGGTGAGTGGAATTACTTGGATAAAAAATAGTTTAAGAAACCACCGATAAGATACAGTTGATTATATAGAAGATGTTGATAACGAATAGTCGACAAAAGCCATATGTCGATCATAGGCATCGAGAGTTCGAATTTGAGGTTGGTGGCCAGGTGTTTTTGAAAGTCTCTCCAACCAAAGGCATTATAAGGTTCAATAAGAAAGGCCAGTTAAGCCTAAGGTATATTGGACCTTTCCAGAGTCTAGAAAAATTTGGTGCAGTGCCATAGTGACTAGCACTTCTGTCGGATCTCGCTAATGTTCATCTTATGTTTCATGTTTAAATACTACAAAAGTACCAACTAAATCCATCGCACATGATTTAGCACGAGTCCTTACAGTTGGGAGACAATTTGAGTAACAAGGAGGTGCCGGTAGCGATACTAGATAGACAGGTGAAGAAGTTACACTTCAAAGAGGCAGAACTAGTTAAAGTGCAATGGAGTAATCACTCAAGTGAGGAGTTGACTTGGAGGTCGAGGATGACATGCAAGCAAAGTACCCACAGCTATTCAACGAAGGTTAGTACGTTACTAAAATTTGAGGATGAATTTTCATAAGAGGGAAGAATGTGAAATCCTACCTTGAGTAGGAGGATAAGTTAGGAAATCTTCAAGTGAGCATATAGTTTACATATTTTGAACATCAAACTGAGTTTTAACCTTTAAAAAAATTCATTGACATTTTTGGTTGTTTGTCACTTTTGAAGCTGAAAATTTTCTAAGTCTAGAAAAGGTCAAAATATGTGATTTTTATAAAACAATCTTTTGAAAATAAAAAATGATGATAATGATTCTCTTGATTTTTAAATGACCAAAAATTATTGTTTTCATAATTTTGGAGTATATTTGCTACGGTAAATGGGAGCCGCAAGTTAAATTTTAGTCAAACTTTTTCAATTTTGTTCTTAAAACCATAATTTATATTTTGATTCTTTTGGATTTGATTTTTTTTATATTTTTATTGAATCCAAATGGGGGGTTGTTTCCTTATTTACATTAAATATCTTAAGTAATTGAAGATTAAAAAGGAAAAAAAATGAGGATATTTTCTTAAATGGTATTTAATGTAAATAAGCCAGGGCAGATTTTATAGGTGATCTATCTCAAAAACTGCATTCTGTTTCAAAAGTACCGATACATGTTCATGATGTATCAATACATATGGTTATGTATTGATATAATTTTTCCAAAACCAAATGTACCGATACATTTCTTCATTTTCAAAAAAAATAAAGAGGGCAGAATTATCTTTTCAACCCTCAATCATTTTTCTAAGGTATTTCTCTCAACTGAAACTCTCTTAACCTAGTTTTGATGCAAATATTCATCTTTGATCATTAAAAAATGTGGTTTTGAGTTTAAAGGATAAAAATGACATTTTTTATGCTTTGGAAACTTTAAATGTTGATTTTTAGTTTCTAAAAATATGATTCTATTACCCAGATTTTCTATTTGTGATCATAGCTTAAAGGCTTTGTAATTTTCTTAAGCATTTAAACTCACCTAATGTAAGGATGAAAGATTTATGGGTTTCTAAGTATGGATTTTAGCTAGAAAATTCATTTAGCTAAAAGCAAGTAAATTTCAAAAGTTCCTAGGATGATTATTTCAAGATTTTTATTTTAGAAATTGATTGTAATGAATGTTGTGTGATAGGAATACTTAAAAACTCCATGAATTTTACCTAAACGAAGTTGTGATTAGAGTTAAGAACTAAATCTCCAACTAGGTAAGTGAATATACCACTTGCAAATTATTTTGTTATATAAAGCTAGCATGATTTCTATGA
>NW_018397273.1:1195212-1202017 GCF_002168275.2 Theobroma umbraticum
TTATGTATGTTGAAATGATATCTCTAAAATGGTTTGTCAAAGGATTCGAGTTTCAAGAATGAAAATGATTTTCTAAGAAAAGTAAATTCTTAGTGATTGTGATATGATTGACATAATGATTTTCAAAATGTTTATGAATATACTATGCATGTAAATATTATACTAAGTATTAGTTTTTAACAAGGGGGCAAGCATCTTATATTTGAAGTCCACTCGATTACTTTAGTCTTTAGACTAATGTGGGTATGAGATATTGTATGTTTATTTATAGATGCTATAATGTGCATGTTTGGTATGATGAATGCCATAAGATTATGTGCATGATGTAAATTCCATATACCATATGAGATGATTAATTATGCATAATATATACTATAAGATTGTGTATATGATGTAAATTTCATATACCATATGAGGTGATTAAGTATGCATGATAAATGCCATGAGATTATGTATATGATGTATTTTCCATATACCTGATGAGTTGAGTAAGCATGCATGTAATGAACTTTCCACGTACTTAATGCTATGAGTACGAGAACTCAATAAGTGTGATTAATTCCACTCTTCTGGGGCGTAAGTGATGACTTCACTCCTATGATGCATCATAAATGTCTAAGGTGCAATGTGAGTGTACTTTGCTATCCCAAGGTTGATGGGGGATAAACTGTCGCATTGTATGATTTATGATAATTGGATGAGGCATTTTAATGTTAATGGGATGATTATGATTGTTATGCATTTATGAAATGTTGTATGCCGAGTTTATTTGATGCACTATTTTGGATTGGGAATAAGTTAAATGGATTGAATTGAGCATTAAAGGGACTTAAGGAATGGCAAAACTGATGAATTTTGCCCAAAAACTTGAGTTCTATGTTCAAAGTTTCGATACATATGGGGCATGTATTGATACATTCTAAACAGAATGCTTCAAGAGGCTTTCTGTGTGAAATGCATCGATACATTTCACTAATTTATCGATAGATTCTCGAAAGTATTGATACATTCTAGAATGTATCGATAGATTCATTGTAGAAAAGGTTGTTTGATTATATTTGAGGAGAATTTCAAAGGTAAAGAGGCTTCTAAAGGCTATGCAAACTTGTTTTCATGTAAATGCTATTTAAAATGCATTTAAATATCATATTTCTTGAATTTTATGAATAAATTGTTTACAAATGGCATGAGATTGTGCATACTTACGAAATACTCTTATCCCATAGCTTGTCCCTTTCCCATATCCACTCACAGCATCTTTGTGACTCACGTTATTTTCCTCATTTATTTTTGTTGCAGATCAATGATAACACTTTTGATAATTGCCAGTGTCATTGAGACGTGATTCTTTTCTCTTTCGGTAGGTGATCTAGTAGCCCCTTGCAACCAATGTTGGGCATTATATATTGATAACGTTGTGTACAAGATTATGATAGTGGTTCGAGAGCCTTTATGGACACCCAAAGGTGTTAGTGACGATTAATGTTATTGTGCATTTTGACAGTGGCACTTGTCAACATGTATGAAATGCTTGAGTTTATGTAACTAAGTTGAGAAGTTCATTAATTGTGTTCTAAGTTTTATGAATGTATGTTTGATGAGATTATGTTAATGGATATTAGAAGACGCTTCTGCATGAAATGATGAATGTTTAATGATATTTAAGATAAGAGGCTTACTTGGGCCTAATGGGTTATACTCATCCAGGTCCATGCGTCAGTCATGATGCCTCAAGGAAATGCGATGTGGCATTCATCTAAGCCCTTACAGCGGTCATGATCCTCCAAAAACAAGATGTAACACTTTTCAAATTCACACTCAAGCACAAGTGACAAAATCAGAGTTAGGCATCACGTGGCTTGTATGACATTTTAGCTAAAACTCATTTTAAAGAGTCAAAAATAGTAAAAGCGCTTGTTCCCCATGCACAAACTATTAGCAAAGTACATATATTTATACCATAGTACATTTGAAACACATTTAAATGTATCACTCAAAATCATGCTTTCAAAGAAGTCATTTGGCAATTGAAATCAAATGCAAAATCAGACCAGACATTCTTATACTTTAACAAAGTAATTTCAAAACTACGAATCTACTCTCAATGGAAAGAGGCACTTTCTTTTCTGCCTTCATTCCACCATATTCTTTGCTCAACTTAGTATCCTTGAGCTTCAACAACACCTATTACAACCAAAATTTCTGTAAAGTCCACAATTCCTCTTGAGTTCCATAATTCAAAACTAGCTGAGTGTATTTGGCTTTTTAGCCTAATTTCTCTTTATTTTTCTTCTTTTTCTTCATAAAATTTAATACTTAAGCATGTGAGGTTTTTCTCCTCTCTTCTAACCTCTAAAAGTTGCTGAAGAAGTTCTTTTATACTTGAAAATTTTTGTAGGCATTGGAGAACAAAAGGTACAAAAAAATTCGCTAGTTCCATCCAAAATGTTCCTAAAGGCTAGTTTCTAGGAGTGAGGGATCAATCCCTAGCTGCAGATTTCAAATTTCATGAAGAGGGGATCAATCCCTTCAAATATGAGGGGCAATCGATCTCTAGTAGACAGCAGGACCAAACTTTAATTTTGTTTCTTTTTTAGCCCAAATTAATGCATAATACTTAAAACATTTCAAAAGTAAATGTATGAGAGTTTTTAAAAAGAAGAATTTAAATTTAAAACTCATTCAAGTAACTTTCATCATGATTTTTATCGTTTCAAAACTATAATTACTTTAAAATTAATAAAGGTTTTTTTTATGGTGGGTGGAACTCTAAAGTTAATAAAGTTAATATTATAGTTTTATAGTAAACAAATGCAAAGGGTGATTTTACTTGGGGGAAAAGTTTTAATTTTTCGGTTAACTAAAGATTGCTTGGCTTTTCCCTTACAAGATTGCATTGCTTTTCTCTAACAAAATCAAGCCCAAGATGATGTAAACTTACTTTAGGTGGTTGAAAAAAACCTTAATAATGCTAGAAAAGAGAGAAACATGAGATTGCCAAGCCAAATATAAGACTATTGAATTTGGATTTAAGATAAGGATTTTGCTTCAAGATCGCCAAAAACACTTTGGGATTATTAGAGAAAATCTTATGATTACCAAAAACAAACTTTACTTCAAGGGTGTCAAATAAAAAATGTTGGTTTACCAGAAAAGTCCCTAGGTTCCTAAGTAAATTGAATGATTCACTTCTCATGTTGGCAAAAGATGATGCTCTCAAAAAAACTTATTCAACCTAATCATGCCTTCTAGTGGCAAAAAATTATGCATTCACAATGAAAAAACTGCACATGAGTGATTACGATTAATAAAAAAAAATTAAAATGCTCATGATAATTTATGAATGGAAGTTGACCTTCATGAGGACTTTTACCTAAGGTCATTCTAAACGACTAATCCAGTGCAAGAATCAAGTGCCTAATTCATTACATGATCTTGGAAACGAATTCATTTTGAAATGATTTTCTATGACTTTAGGAAATTTTGAAAAAACATTTTCAATTAATTTTTTAATTATGAATTACCAAAATTCAAAACTATTCAAATTTCGAGTTGGCAAAATTACATGAAAAACTTTGAGGATGAAGATTGAGACAATGATTTTCTTGAATTTTTGTTTTATTTTCTTTCTACATCAAACTAAACGGTGTCCATATTTCTTGGTTAAGAATCATTAAATCCTCGATGGCTTGTTTAGGTTATCCACCTAACCAGTATTCCCTAACATCTATAGCCATAGTGTCCTTCCAAGTTTTCAGCCTAGCAAGCTTTTCTTTTTCTTTCTCTTTCACTTTTTTTTTCTTTGTTTCTGACAAGAAATCGTTCACGAATTGTCTTTACGCTATGCAATCTTCATTGCTCTAAGAACACTTTTCAAAGTCGTAATAAGGTCAGGGGTTTCTAAGGTTAAGAAAAAGTTTCATGTTTGTACCTGAATGTGAAGGATCACACATCCTATCGCATGCTCAACTTGCCTCCAAATGCTTTTGTCATTCATTACTTAATATGAGGACGAAACCCACAAGATCAAGTAATTCTTCAAGATTTTAGAATAAAAACACGAAAAAAAATCAAAACCCAAAGTTTAGAAATGATGTGATGTATTATGCACACAGAGATGACATGTTACAACTGGTATTTTCAAATAACAAGTAATTAATCCTCCAAGATTTTCCTCAAAACAATGAACTTGAAGATCTTATCAACAATAGGACCAAGAAGTCATAAGCTAAGGTAGCGCACACATCATTAAGCCGCAAAACTTGATGAATGATCAATGGGCTCTGCAAATTGATGATAATGTGCACAGCTGAAGGGTAATGCGATGCAGGTATGAAAAAGAAGCCTTTTATCCTTGAAATCACTAGCTTATGATTTGCATCCTTTAATCTCCCAGATTCTAAATGCACCATACCATAAGGCTCAAAGAACTTAAGCAAGGGGAAAAATGATTGAAGAAACATGACCTCATCCCATTTCAACATTGATTGCTTAATCTTACTGACCTTAATTCAGATTAAAAATGCAAAATTTTGCAAAGATTTCATGCGAACATCGCACAAATTTTGACCTTTACTCAATGTTCAACGATCACCATGAAGACCCCAACATCTAATTATTGTTCCAATTTGCACTTATTCGAACTCAACATATTCTCTTGTCATAAGAAAATCAATAGATTTCTTCTTGTAGAGGGTCCTTTGGATTAGGGAGAGAAGATGTGTTGCAATGAGTGAATTGGGATGTGCTAGAGGTGGCAGAGAGGAAGATTGGAGTAGTCCTTGAAGCGTAAGTGCTTTGGGTGGCAGGTGGTGAAGGATGAGAAAAGTGGAGAAAGTAAAGGATTAGGCAATTGGGAAAAGCTAAAGGAAAAGAATATTTGCAAGAATGTAGAGAGAGTTTTCAGGGCAATCTTTTTTGCTAAGTCTAAAAAATCTCCCTCTCCTTACCTCCCAACCTCCTATTTATACTGAATAATAGCATTTTCTGAGGAGTAGTTGGGAAAGCACGTTTAATCATGGAGAACGTGCTTATCATGTAAGGGTAGTTGAAGAACGTTTTGCGGGGTATTAGAAGAATGACAATGTAGTTGAGTAATGGGTGTAAGTTTTAAGAAAATGGAATAGTGGCATTTGATAGTGTGTCACGTGTATTTTTAAGAAGTAAGGAAAGACAAAAGGGTAAAGCACATGTACTTTAAAGAAAGGTTAAGAGGAAATCCTCTTAACAATCTCCATGTCTGAGCCACCAAGCCAAACTCTCTAGAACATCCCACATGTAAAGATAACTCATGAACCCTACCACTTGTTCTGAGTTACGTTCCCTTTCCCATGCTTGTAACACTTTAGGCGCTTCTACTGTTAGAACCCTGAAACTTTCTGCGGTTGAAACTCTCTTGGGCGCTTCTGTACTTGGAACGCCCTTAGGTGTTTCTGTGTTTGGAACACCCCTAGGCACTTTTGTACTTAGAACGCCCTTGGGTGCTTCTGCGCTTGGAACACCTCTGGGCGCTTCTATACTTGGAACACCCTAGGCGTTTTTGTGCTTCGAACACCCCTAGGTGCTTCTGTACTTGGAATGCCCATGGGTGCTTTTGCGCTTGTAACGCCTCTGGGCATTTCTATGCTTGAAACACCCCTAGGTGTTTTTGTACTTGTATCACCCCTAGGTGTTTCTGCGCTTGGAACTCCCCTGGGCGCTTCTGTACTTGGAACACACTACGCGTTTCTGTGGTTGGAACACCCCTAGGTGCTTCTGTACTTGAAATGCCCTTGGGTGCTTCTGCACTTGGAACTCCCCTGGGCACTACTGTACTTGGAACACCCTAGGCGTTTCTGTGCTTAGAACACCCTAGGCGTTTTTGTGCTTGGAACACCCTTAGGTGCTTTTGTGCTTGAAACGCCCCTGGGTGCTTCTGCGCTTGGAACTCCCCTAGAAGCTTCTATACTTGGAACGCCCTCGGGCTGTTCTGCGCTTGGAACACCCTGAGCGCTTCTGTACTTGGAACGCCCTCGGGCGCTTCTATACTTAGAACACCTTGGGCGTTTCAGCGCTTGGAACATCCCAGGGAACACTTGGAATGTAATTATTTTGTAAAACCAAAATTGGGTATCTACATTTTGCCCCCTGCATAAAAATTCTTATAAGAACTTTTATGCATAAGGAGATGCTCATACTAATAAGAAAGACAGTGCTTATATATATATATATATAAATCCCAGGGTTGGTGAAGCTTGAATTTATTTGGTTATGTTCATACGTTAGTTCCTTATAGAAGAATGTGCTGCTCCTAGCATTATCAATTCCATGCCCCCACAATTTCAAGAAGCAAATTGTATGTGTACTAGATAAATAAAAAATAAAAAATAAAATAAAAAAAAGTATAATAATAGGAAAAAGTTTCAGATAAGGGAAAAGAAGTAGAGATGTGTGTAAGAAAGTAATTAGATGTAGAAGAGGATTGCATAAGAAAATTTAAAGAGTTAGATTCCTATTAGGAGAATAATTTCTGCAATCTATAAATACGAAAGAATAGTTCTGTAAAAAAGTCACAATCAATTCTTAAAGGCTTTTCCTAATTCTCAAAGGTTCTTCCTTAGAATTTTGAACAAGTAAGTTTTCTTTATGTCAATATTGTTTTTGTTTCTTTCTTTTCTTTTTTTTTTTAATATATATGTTTAAGGGTGCTTCTGTATTTAGAATAGCTATAGATGCTTCCTTACTGGGAGCACCTAAACCACTTAGAATAGTTTGCTGATAACTCTATTATATAGAATTATTTTGACTCATTTTGGGAGCTTAAGTA
>NW_018397273.1:1202297-1202428 GCF_002168275.2 Theobroma umbraticum
TCTTTCTAAAAAACTCCAAATGAGGTGATTCTTAGACCAATCGAATTATAAGAATAAGGGATACAATGTTTATGTTCCCCAATTTGCCCAGTTCTGATTGGATCATGGTCAAAATATTTGTCAAAGTCGGA
>NW_018397273.1:1202606-1202718 GCF_002168275.2 Theobroma umbraticum
GGAAGCACACATACAAATTTCCAGAGAGCTCAGCGCTGTTAGTTAAAATTCTACCACACAAGTATACGTATCGAATAGACAGTATATTAGCAAGTAGAGTATCGATCTCACA
>NW_018397273.1:1202818-1206599 GCF_002168275.2 Theobroma umbraticum
AATATACTATCTATTCGATACGTATACTTGCGTAGTAGAATTTTAACTGACATTTGCCCCTAGCAGGAAAATTTTATTATTAAAAATTTCATGCATAGTGGAAAGATTTAAATGAATGACAAAATTTTAAGGATCTTATAAATTTCTCTATGGAAATTGGTTGTGTAGAAACTCACAATGAACTTCCAAGGCTTTTTCCCTAATAATAATTTTTTTAGCATATTTATATATATGGGGATTATAGACTATATATAAAAAAATTACACGAAAAATGAACATCTTTAATGTTAGGAAAAAATTGTTATTTTATTTTAACATAGAAGAATTGTTTATTTATTTGTTATTGTTGGTTTTTTTTAAGGATTTTTTTTAGTAATTTATATTCATATATCTTTATACATTTTATTTGGCATAAAGAAATATCCAAAAAAAAATGATGCACAAATTGGAACAAATAAAGAAACATGGGATATTAATGCATAAGTAGAAATGGTAATGCGTGAGTACTTATCTAGTTGTTCTTTTTTGTTGTATATGCTTGTAGAAATTTGTTGTCGCTTTTCATGGCCAGAACTCGTTTTACTCCGAAAGTTCTCTATGGTGACCCTGGTAGGCTTGTTTTTAGAAAGAAAAGGAAGAATACTGCTACAACCTCTCTTTCTAAGAAATTGCGGATAGGAAAAACTGGTGAAGTACCTCTTGTGCCAGAAAATTGGGATTGGGAAGCAGTGCATTCAAAACAAATAGATAGGCATCCATGTGCATCTGCTGGCTATCATTGGGATCATATTTGTAATGAAGTCGGGCCAGATAGGAGGTGTTCCATCCCAGGAACGTCAGTACTGAAGTTCAGACTTGAACGTGGTGAATTCCCTCTTTCAATCACTAAATTTGGATCTAGTTCGTTACGGGTCCAAGGTTGGGATGAATAGGTAGAGAAAGTTTTGAAGAATTCTACTTATGTGACTGCTCTCCACAATGCTGGAGTCCTTGATGCTGTAATAGTCACCACAAAGCTTCGTATTCGTAGGGAATCTAAAATTGAAGTATGGCGTGCTATTCTTGCACGGTGGAGTACCTTTTCACATGCCATGGTTACTACATGGGGAGAGTTTACTTTCACTCTTGAAGATGTACGCATTCTTTTGGAACTTCCTTATGTTGGTAGAGACGACCTTCGTTCAATTATACTTTCTAAAGAGGAAGAAAAAGTTAAAGAGTTCTTCATCAACTTATTTAGAAATCAGGTAAAGGCTTCCAAAGTGACGCGCTTCTCCAACTAGGTAAGACTCTTTTATAAGAAGTTTAACAGCAAAGGTGAAAGCACTCCACCTAAGTATCCAGATCACATTCATGAGTTAATAGCCTTGTTGATTATGTGGTTGGCTCGGTATGTCTTCTCAGGTTATCCAGATGATGGAATCTCCTCTTCAGTTATTCCTTATGCAATAAAAATTGCTAAGAGTATGAGCTTTCCTCTTGCTCCATTATATTTGGGATCCCTGTATAGGAGGTTAGACTTGTGTCATTCTAAGACTACTGAATCAGTTGGCTGTTATAGACTCTTGACTTATGTGGATATATCTTTTATTCAGATGTGTTTATGGGAGAGATTCCGTAATTGTGCCTCTACTTGTAATATATATCAGCCTCATATTTCTTCTTCTGCAAATACAGCTTTAAGAGATAATTATAGAGCTTGGGCATGGCATGACCAAATTTCTAGAGACAACATTCTTAAGGTGCTGGATGAGGCAGATCAATTTATCGCAAGGCCTTATGTGAGACCCAACCATGGTTTTGGCGATCCAACTGTTTATTATGATAGATGTCTCTTTGAGATTGGGAAACTGAGTTCACGCGGATTGAACTTCTCAGTATGGGTTCATTCTTCTCAACTACCTTCCATGATTGAGACTACTAGTTCAGGTGTTGATAGGGGTTCATTGTCTGTCGAAGTGTATTCTCCTTACAGAGTGGCGCACCAATTTGGATATGATCAGCTAGCTCCACCTAGACCCCCTTTTCTTGAAAACTTCTCCTCTTGCACTTCCTCATTCCTTATTAGTATGCTTAATCCTACTGTGGATAAATTTAAAAACTGTGTTGTCCTAGCTTTTGATAGAATAGGTGCCTATACCGCTGGTTGGTATGCTTATTGGGGAGATTGTCTACAAGAATGGACTTCATTTGTCGTACTTGATCCTAAGGTACAATTGCATACTCCTTCCTTTAGTAGTAATGACGTGTCACTTCGTTTGATTCGCTCTAAGAGAAACAAAACCCCTTGTCAAGTAAGCTTGTTCCTTACTCTTCTTTTATCTCTTTTTTTTTTACTTCATTCCCACATAGACATTTGAATTCTCTCTCTCTTTTTTCTCTTAGGAAGAATCAATTCAAAGTGCAAAAATGGAAGAACAAGGTATCTCAAAATCTGAGAGTGAAGAAGAATCTTGTGACCACACAAATAACCATGAGTCTAGTGATGAGTCAATTGAGGAGAGGTTTCCCAGCCATGAACATCAGAGTTTGGGAGGAGAGGTAGATGGTAATGTTATACAAGAAGGTTTGATAGATATGACCGATTTCTTACCCTCTGCTATACAAAATGTTGGTAGAGATGAAGTGAATGACATTACGGGAGTTAACGATGGTGATGTGGATGCTGCTGTTAGAGTTGGTGGTGATGATGTCAATACTATTACTAGAGTTGGGGATGGCGATGTGGGTGCTGCTACTAGAGTTGGTGATGATGATGTGAGTACCATTAACCAATATGATCAAAGTGCTCTTGGGTTTGGCTTTGGAACATTTCAACATAACGATGCAAATATCATTGTTGGGGGAACCTTTGGAGTTACTCGCAGTATTCAGAACAACTTTGGAATTAATGCTACTCTCAGTGCTACTCGTAACATTTCTTTTTTCGAGAGTGTTCCGAATATTAGTCGCGATGCTTCTTCTCTTGAGGGTGTTCAGAATACTACTTGCAATGGTTCTTCTTCTAGGGGTATTCGGGATTCTACTTGTAATTCTTCCTCTTCTCTTAGAGGTATTTAGAATAACTCAAATATCATTTGTTTAAACATTGGTATGCCTCTTTCTTACTGCTCACTATATGCCATTTTTTTAGTGGTAGAACGTAGAAATGATGCTTGTGACACCCATTTGGAAGACTTTCATGGCATTCCAGTCATGCCACAACACTTGCAGCTGTTAGAGCATATTTACAAAGTAGAAGGTGAATTTTGGCATTTTAAACATAGTTTCTTGAATAAAGTCATCATGGATAGCTTAAGTACTGCTTTAGAAATTGCTTCCTCTCCATGGGCAGACATTTCCCTCGAAGAATTACAGAAGATGGTGGGTCTTATGGAAGATGTTCTCCTCGCTGGTTGTCGAATCAAATGCCTTAACGTTTGCATGGCTAGGGCCAAAGAATACATCATGACAAAAGTTGCCAAGCCTAACATAGAGGCTGAGATAAAAGAGCTTGATGCAAGGAAAATGGAGTTGCAAAAAAAATTAGATAGCGTCTCCAATTTTGAGAATGATAAATCCTCTTGTCCTCTGAATTTCATACTTGACTAGCTTTCCCTTGTTCTTCTTTTTCTGATATTGTAAACTTGTTCTCCAAAGAAAATATTCACTTTTGCTTTCTTCATGGTTTTATTAAGCTGCTTGGGTCCATATTTCATTCTTAATGAACATATGAGTGTTTCACAAGTATTGTTGTGTACGGCCAAAAGGGATTCTCAACTTCATATTAGGGAGAATAATC
>NW_018397273.1:1206609-1206870 GCF_002168275.2 Theobroma umbraticum
TGGGAAGGAGAATGACATATTATATGAGCATTTAGAGCTGCGGCCTTTTTGTAAATAGCAAACTATGGCCAAAAAGTAAGCAATAAAACTTGTGGCCAATAATGTAAAGCCAAATTATGAACGTTAAAGCTTGCGGCTAAAACATTGACCATCTGCTGAAGGTTTTAAGCATAAAACTTTTGACCAAGTGAAACAATAATATTACAGCCATAAAAATAGCGATAAAGCTTGCAACTGAAAATGAATTTACTTTGAATGGAT
>NW_018397273.1:1206970-1235836 GCF_002168275.2 Theobroma umbraticum
AATAAAAAATATAAATATATTAAACTTATATTTTAATAATTAGAGATAATTTTGACAATTAGCATTACATTCCTACTAAAGTACTTGTAAACCAAACACTGCAATGTTATCTTCCCTGCATTTTAATCATTATTTTACTTACATACCAAACACTGTAATATTATTTTCCCTGTAATCACATTGCTTACAATCACATTACTTGCAATCACATTACCTGTAATCACATTGCATTGTAATATACCAAACGTCACCTTAGTGCTATCCTTGCTGCTTTTGACAAAGTAACTAGAAAGCTTGACAAGTGGTTCAACAATACCAGAAGGATCGGACCTTAGAAGTTCAGACTTTTAATAGGGAGCATTTAGGTGCAAAAAAATAAATAAAGACCTTACCAATCTCAAGGTTGATTAAATGTCTTTTAAAACAACTCCACTCTCAGACAAAATTGAAAGCTATGAATCTAAATTTCCTTCCAAATTGCTCGACTGTAACAGTTCTAAACAACCTCAAGATTCATTAATGATCTAAACATGTTTATAAACAAAGACAATTTCCACTTCTTTTCAGCTTTCGATTTTTGATCACTGCATATCTGTCTACCTATGACATCTCACGGAACCTAGCAAGCGCTTTCTTATGAATGACGGTTTTATAACTATCGCCGGCTTGCACCTCAAGGCTCGGGTCCAACTTCTTCAGCTGACTTCCAAGTCCTGCTCTACTATCCATGGCCTGTGCTTGAACTGGTTCTGTCATTCCACTTCCATCCTTCCCCAATCCCTATTCATCACATGAAATGCACAAAAACAAGAAAAAACAATCCCACAGATTTAAATTGTCAGAAATTTCTGCTTCAAAGATGCATAATGGCAACTGATGTACCAATTAATTTCAGCACTCAAATTTACCTACAATTAAAAAAATGTAAGAAGATATTTTCTGATGAGAGAAGAAAACAAGTAAATTTACAATTATGAAAGAACATTGATGATAAAAATATTTGAAAAGTATTTTATTAGACAGTGTAATTAGTACTGACTCTAGGGTGTTACAAATGTTCATTATAATCAGAACAAAAACATAGCTGCACTTGCTATCAAAATGTTAGCAAAAGACGATAAACTGTGCATTACATTCTATCTGTATGCTTATCACCTTTAAGTTAACATTAGAATGCAGACATTAGAATGCAGAGGCTTTAACTGATTTTGCTTGGGACTCAAGAATAAGTCTCAAATAGGGTATGTGTCTGACACAGGCATGTTCATTGTTTTTCAAGTTTTTCCATATATTTGGAGGGGGTTAGAAAGCCATATATATATCCGTCAAATATGTCTTAAAAGTGGTCCTTGGGAAACAGAAGAACTGGAGGTAGCATAGGTTTGAACAACACCACATAACTGGGCCATTTGAAAGTCGGACTTATTCATGTTTTTAACAAAAGAGAGAAGACAGAAAAATGCTAAAGGGTTCTATGAAGCAATTCGATAGCACTTGAAAAATAGAAATTAACAGCTAAAAAGTACAAGAGAGAAATGATACCAATCCCTCATGCCAACCCATACTGCGGAGCATTCGGTTGCCCACATTGTTTTCATCAATTGCTTTCTCTGCCGTGATCACCTCAAAACTCTGAACATCATCTGATATTACCCCATGTCCACCACCAACACCAGGTGGGAAAGGCATTGGATCTGAGGAGAATTTTTTGGATGCCAAATCTCGATCTTGAAAGTACACAAATGCAGAATTTCTCACGAATTAATAATAAGTATGAAGATAAAACAATGGACCCATCAAGTTACACAGCCAAAGGCCTTTAAACAACCAATAGTTAAAATAATCTGATGGCTAATTTTGGAGATAATTCTGAAGGTATCAAGCACAATGATTGGGATAATATGAACACTGTTAAACAAGCTTACTTGAATTCCAGAACTCATGGTCAGGCAGATCATCCCCGGTGGACGATGAACCATACAAGTTTCTCCTCTCAGCCGCACGATCCCTATAAGCGATATGAGACTGCTCCTTGTTGGTTGAAGAAGGCACTGGTGTTTCAGAAAACCTTCTTTTACTACTCCCAGTCACAGTAGGAGTATAAGAACCCAATGCAGACGCATCCGTCCTAAAGGGAGTCATGACCGTAGGTATATCTGAATTTGTTGATGAAAAAGAACCTTCACCACTTGCAGCAGCAGCTGAAGAGGTGGAAACTCCGGCAGATGATCCAGTGTATGGAGTATCAGACTTCACCAGGCCCCTTGCAGAGCCTCTTATTACTCCCATTAAAGTTCCCCCTGAGCTGTTACTCACAGGCCTGGGCTTGACAGGAGACTCCAAACCCCCAGTAAATGCAGCTTGGGCAGTTGTGTTGACTCCTAAACTTGATGTATTACTCTCCTTCAGGCCCATCACATCAAATTTAACCTTGCTCTTTGCTTGTTGTCCAGCAGACAGAGGTCTATCCTCAGCTGAACCAGACAAGTGACTGTCATCAAGAGCCAAACGGGTTGCCTGACCTTCATAACTCCTCTGTTTCCACATTGTCAGCACGTTATTCATTTTCTTCTTATTAGCCAGTATACTACTTTTTGAAGCAAGTTTTATCTCTTTTGATTTCTCCTTCTCCTTCTCTTTCTTCTCTGCAGCTAGTGCTGCTGTTGCAGCAGCTTGGACCGCATCAGGTAATGAGGCTGCCTTCTCAACAGACACGACAGTAGCAGCCGGTGCAGATATTACTGCCTTCCTGTTAATGGAACCATCAGTACCCTTGGAAGGCTCAGATTGTGTACCAGGTGTTTTGTTCTGATTCTGATCACTGCAAGGGATGTACTGCTGAGATTGTTGATCATACGAATACCAAATCCCACTGTTACCATCATAATAAAGACCTGCATGTTGAAGCAGCCAAAAACAAAATTAGAAGGCCTCAAATTGAAACTCCAGAGTATTATTATATATTGAGCTCCAAAACTTAAAGAACTTTAAAAAGCATTAAGCCATTTGGTTTGCATAGGCATAGAAACATTTCACAATTTTTTTCTCCATACAGGGATTAAGGTTTATTCTGTTACCAGTATAGAATATCTGTGGCACATCAATACCTAGGTTAGATAAATGTTCTTTAGTAGCTGAATTGGTCCAAGTGTCCTCGGTAGCTATTAGGCCATAGTCCAATAATCTATTAGTTACTTCTGTCATTATTCACAGCACTTAGAACTGCCACAAAGCATCATATCTTATCGTGTCATTCAATCCTTAACCCTACTTCCAGTGTTGACCTTTTCTTAATCCAAAAACTACATATTTCCTAGCTCCTTTCTCATTAAATCTCACCAAAATGAATTCCAAACTCTTATTTGACTGCTCGCAGAAATATCTAGCACCCGCCACACATCTTCCAGCCACTATGTTGTCAACATAGACCAATAAAATCAGACCATTTTTCACTCCAAATCTAAATCCTAAGTTCTACCAAATATATAAATTTTTGAACAAATTTCCCAACTTAGCCAATGAGCCACAAGGCAAATTTATCTCCTACATAACTACGACAACATGCCTAGCACTCACTTTTGATCATAATATCTCATTCATAAGCACACTCACAATCATGCAAATGTCTCTGTTATATATATATATATATATATATATAGAGAGAGAGAGAGAGAGAGCTAGCTTTGAATGATGTTCATTCACGAAAACAGATCATTTTGCCAACAGCGAAGAAACAATTTCAAGTTTTATTCAGAATTTACCATCTATCCATTCAAGGTAAGGATTGAGGCTATGACTCAACCTAACCACACCCCACCAATGACCAACTTGAGCAAGGAACCATGCACGATGGGAAACATTGCAGCAAGAAAGCATTTGCAAGCGTTAAACAAATCTCCAATAAATGCAACTACTAATAAATATAACATTTTCATTCTGCTATCAAAAATCTATTTAAGTTCAGGAATAAATTATGCCAAAATTAGTAAATAGATTATTTAAAAAATATATAAATATCCAACCCTATTCCATCCATTCCAAATTGAATATCTACATTTGACTAGGCGTTGACTAAGAAAACACTTTGGCATAACAACTATAGTTTTTAATGCCAAAAACTAAAAAACATTTATAAGTTCATATGGAACATAGAAAAAGTAAGAATTTTGAGTGTTTAAAAAGGAAAGTAGACATAGTTTAGGAACAATCCAAAAAGGAAAGATGGACATTCAATTTGAAAAAGAGGGAGCAATATTGACTGCTAATGTGCAAAAAAAGAAATACAACATCATGGAAAGCTTCAATAAAATGCAAAAGTAAACCTGTATTTCCATCGTAATAAAACCCAGAAGCAGCATCGAAGTAATAACCAGAGGCTTCATCCCACACAAATCCAGAATGCAAAGCTGAACCATCTCGTTGAACTGCAACTGAACCAACAACTTGCTCCTGCCCGCCAGTAGACTGTTTGTCATCTGGATTATATTCCTTTGGTGTCCATCCAACAGCATCAAACTGAAAGGATAAATGACAATAATGAGTCCAAGAAGCATTTGGAGCTAAGATGGCAACTAGGATGCAGGAAATATGCAACAGCTTCGTGTACCATGTAACTCACATAAAATTATAAAAGCTTAAAAAAGAGGACCTGCATGGATCCATCACTAGGCACACACATAAACTAAAAAAGAACACATTGCTCAACAAACTAATTATAAAAATCTAAGGAAGTTTGTTTTTTGGCTCTAAGTGCTGATAGTAGGTTCTGTTCTAAGTTATTCCCTTCCATTAGCTACACGATACTAAATTCAATATCAATTGACAAAAGCATAATTGAAAAAAAAGAAACAAAAAGAAAGTACTGTGTCTGATAACGGCAATATGAACATCAACATCAATCAAACTTTTGAGAGAATAACTAAGGTTACATTAGACCAAACACATCAGAAACCCTCTAAAACTTTGTCCCAAAAGTATTCAGCAAGAACCTCGGTGAGTTTACACGCCAAACTTTTGCAATCTTGCTAAATTGCACACATCATGAACTGAATCAGAATTAATCATCCATAACAAAAAATTTGAAATCCTAACATTTTAAAATACACAACTGATCAACCAGTCATGTTTCAGTGGCCTTCTCACAATTTCCTTCTTTGCATTTAAAACACTAACAAATAGACCTTTTCCTTATGGCAGCCCAAATATTCATAATTCCTGTATCTCCTATTTTCCTTTTACTTCTATGCCTCTAAAAAGAAGGGAAGAGCTGCTCACAAAATGATGAAGAGATGTATACAAACTTTGATCAGTACATCTTAGTGATAGAAAGGATGAAATACTACAAAAGCGATCGTATTGTCAATACATTAGGTATTACAAACATTCTTAATCCAAGGACCTCCATTATGATCGATTCTTTTAAGCTTCCTAGACCATGTGAAATGGGAGAATTATGTCACAAATGAAAAACACATCCAGCCCAGACGTTGACCCACCAACCCCAGCTCCATACGTAAGCCTGACAATATCAATTCTTTCCTTAAAAAAAATTAAGTCTGATTTTTTAAGACATTGGCACACAAATAACTTCTTTGCTCTAAATGACACCTTATAATGATATGACATTCTACATTTTTCGACTAATTACAGCTTCTTCCTTTTTTGCCTGGTTTACTTTATACTACTTACTTCTTTTATGACTTTTATCAGATAAGAAGCATTCGTTTCTCCTTCAGTTCCACAATCCTCATTTAGAGCTTCTTTCCATCTTTCTTTTTTATTCCTGGGTTCTTATCATATACTACTTTCCCGCTTGTAACTGATCCAAAAATCTTCTTTCTTTCTATCAGTTCCATGCACCAAGCTATATTACCATATTCCAAACATCATTATCAAAATCTCCTAATCCTTTTTTTTTTCTTTCATGTTATCCCCCCTTTAGATCAAAGATCAATAGATCTAGAATTACATAGGGTTGATACTTTGATAGTGGACGCACCCCTTTTATCTTCTTTTATATTCCCTTAAGATAACAAGGTAATTGGCACATTTGAGTATTAAGAATATTTTATTAGGTGTGGAGACCAATGGTGGTCATGATGTTTTTGTTTTTTGTTCTGCTTCTTTTCTTCTGTTTCTTATTTTTAAATTAACAGTTAACCAGGCAAGTTAAGACCTGGGCTTTATCCATGTACCCTGGTTTGAGCAGTTTTGACCAAGGTTTTGATCTTACCTTGGTTGACAAGGTTGTCCAGCCTAAAGTCCTTGACAATTCCAGTTCAACCAGCCAATTGAGGCCAGTATTTAAAGACTGAGTATTACGAGACAATAAAGTTAGTCTGACACCGCTACTTAATGTTATTATCAAATAATTAGCTTTAAACATGGATGAATGAGAACAAACCAAGCACTATATGACTAATGGTACCATATGCCCAAGAAGAGTCAGGGATGTTCAAAATAGTGCATATGATCCTGTATCAATAGTCAAAATTTTGTAGTACCAGTATGAAAGCATGTGCAAACATATTAAATCTACATTTGGTTCTCTAAAGTTCAGAAATCTATGTCACAACAGCTGACTGCTATAATTGCACTGTATATTAGGACATGAGCAACTATAAATGCCTATTGTGTTCAAAGGTCACCAACTTGACCATTCAATCAAGTGCAATAAACATCCTCCAAGTATTTCATGCACAATATCTCATCTATACAGATTTTACCATCCTGCAAGCTCAAAGAAAGGACAAGGGATATTTCACAATGCAGGATAACCTACCTGGCATAGGACATTGGAGTAATCTGTCTGCACTGTGTAGTGAGTTAGGCTAGAACAAATTATGTTTTCTTCCAGAGTAATTGAAGGAAAAAGAAAACAAAAAAGATAAGTTGGGTGGACATGAGAAGTAGAGATACAATTGTGTAACAGTGGCTGGCAGCAAGCAGACAGATTGCAGGAGTTATCTAACAGCAAGAAATAAGTTAAAGTAATGAAAATAACCTGTTAGCAGAAGAGAAGAAACACAGCAAAACGAAGAGGATACCCCATAAATATTATTGATGACGATCCAATAAGCCTTTAAAAATAAATAAAAGGAGGAAAACAGTTCTTATAGGCATGAGAATTGAGGAAGACTTTGGGACTTGACTAGGCCGATAAATATTTCTTACCATAATAATTGTGTATTATTGAGTGGGTGGGAAGTGTTCAGATGCACTTTTGACAAGTAACTATTTAGGATTACAGCACCCTTAAGAATATTTAAGGATGAAGAATTCTCTTTTGTATTGCTTCATCATAAGTATACTTAATGATGGACAGTCTAACTAGCACCTCCTTAGTTAGAGCTGATTAAAAACTAGCCTCTTTACAACCCATATAAAGGGCTGTAATCCTTCTATTGGAGTTAGTTTTGAGAAGATATATTCAGCCATATTATTGTGAATTATGATGAGATGCAACACTAATTGAGGTGTGACACCACAGAAGTTTCTAATTGCTCTCAAAGTGTTTCTTCTGTTATTGCTCTTTTCATTTAAATTACTAGTTTGTTGCATCAATTATAACAACAAAGTGAAGAAAAGGAGGAAATAGTTTTACCACCATGCATTCAAAATCTTTGCCAGAACACATTTATTGGAAAGCTCTGCTAGAATAGGCAGATTCATTAATAAGTCATATTAACTTAACTAGACTGAATACTGATAGACTCTGCTAGGATTTCCAGGATAGGTAGACTGAATTCCAATAAACTAAAACCACATAAAAGTCATATTAACTTAACCACCAACAATAAAAGTCCTGATAGACAACAAGCATAATCCATTTCAGAAACATTAATTGACAAAATTACCCAACCTACTATTCCAGCTAAATATATTCTGTTTTTTCAGTTAATAATCTCCAATCGTTTGTACTTAATATAACTCACTTTTTGTCGTTTTAGCTTTTCAATCAAAAAGATATAGGAGGGAGACCATGGATCTTTGGGAGCACATAAAGGAGATTCAAAGTTAATATAAAATTATCACTTACTAGCGAAGCACTTTCTCATTGCTAAAGAAAATTAATGCTGTTTAAGGCTCCTAGTCTACTTTTGCTGAAATCCGCTGAATTACCCAAGTTTCTCAAAGGATTAATTTTACAGTATGATTTTGGAAAGGAAAAAAAGAATATATAAAGCATCACACGAAAAATATAACACAGCATGATATGCAGTTTCTAAACACAACATCAAAAATAGAGGTTTCTTGGAGTACCAGGTGAGTAAATGCTGCTGCAAGAACATAAATTGTAGTTCCCGAAACAGCAAAAATATATTTAATCTTTATCACAGCTAACATCTTTTTCTCAATGGTCAGGCATCATTAAAAATAACAATATCTTCAATTACCTGTTGAGAAAAAGCTGCTGCCTCAATAGCAGCAGCAGCAAGACTGCTCGACTGTGAAGTTCCCAAAGTCCCTGATCCTGGCCCAAGAATACTCTTTGCATATGCTACTCTTAGGATTTGTCCATTCTTCTCAAGGGTCGTTCCATTTGTAGCTTCAAGAGCTTTGGTGGCATCAGCTACCTACATGACATCATACATAGCTCATGTGTTACAAACAATTTTACCAGACACACAAGGTAAGCACTTTTTTTTCTTCTTTTTGTTTTAACCATTCTCCTGGCAGTTAATCCCCATGATACCGAAATAAAATCTTAAAAAGAGACAAAGTAACAATAGCAGAAAAAATATAAGAGCATAGCTTTAACATAGCCCGTAAGGGAGGACAGAGTTCTAAGATGAGCATCCTATAGTAGCAGCAGACCCCACAATGTGGTCAGCAATGTGTCAGATTATGCTATTGTGCTTTATTTAAGACCATATCTTAAGTTAGAAGTAGCATCCATTATATAAAATAATGGAGAAGAAAAATCAATTAAAGCAATTTAAGGCTCCAGATATTTTTCTTTTTATCACCTGCAGAGAAGCTGCTCTGTTCACTTGCACAAGATAACATAGTTTGTGGCATTCTTCATACGTAAGATGGCAGGAGAACTAAATAATATATAAAATATTTATAAAAGCACAAATGTTAGTAAAACTTTTGTTTGATGAAAATATAAATATTCTACTCAGTGCTAGCTTAAACTATCTAAGTTCTAATCCAATTCAGATATTAATAATAATAAGAGTTTAAAACCAAGATGTAGTCTTAAAGTTTCAACTACTTAATTGTGATTATTATAAGTAGTGCTACAATGAGTTTTATTATATAATTATACTTTTGTGTTTCCATTTTGCTATTTAATGTTTCAGCCTTTTGGTGCAGGCTATATATATTTGAAGTAAATAAAATTGACAGTGTTTGTGAAGTTATAAGAGTAATGGAAACTGACGATACAACACACTTAGCTTCTATATGGAGTATTTTCATTTTTCACATGTTTATGTCGTGCAACAGCCCACAATATAACAAAAGCGAGTTGTGAGTTAAATGATGAAACTCTCTGGCTACATCCACTGCCAAGGGAGCTTCAACTTGATAGTATTTTAATAAAAACACCATTTTTTTTGTTTAACATTAAATCTATAAATTGGTTTAAGATTTCAAGCTTTTTCCTAATTACTACTTTTCATTCATTTATTGTTCCTCCCAAGGCAATTTTTTTGGTCAAAAGTTTTAATCAAAATAAACAAACCCAGATAGTATAAAAACAAAATAAATAAAGGTCCAATAGTTAGACTTTGGGGTTTCTTTTTAGTACATGTGATATTAGACTATGCAAAGGACGCAACCCTCTCTCGTCCCATAAATCCCACCTCATCCATCAGGATTCAAGCTCGAGACCCCAAAATGGAGTCTTAAGTTCTAACCATTGGGTGTCTGCTTGAAACATAGTTAGACCTTTGTTAATAGGGACTTTGTGGAATTTATTATTTGCATTGTTACCAAAACGTGGATTACCATGATTTGCACCAAAAGCATGATTTAAGGTAACAACTTTGATGTTTTATGGCTACAAAAATAGATGCCAACAGAAAAAGGGAATTGCAAAGGGGTGGAGTGGGGAAAATGAAGGACGTAAGCAAGGAAATATGTGTCCAGAGACAATATCCCATCTAAATTAGCCAATGAATCCTTTTTCTTCATAACTATATAAAGCGATTGATTTTAAAAAACTATAAAAACTAAATAGAATTGAGGCCATTGGGTCTTGATGTTTATAATGGAAGATAACTTTCTCCTATTGTTAATTTCATATAGTTTTTAATATTAATTTTAAGACTTTTGAATTTTTAATCATTGAAAATCTATATGTTGGTATATGAATTTTTTTACTACTTTCTAGTCATAGTTATAATTGAATAAAGATCAATCAAATAAGAATACTAAAAACACTAAAAATTTGAAGAGCATAAGAGAGATCCAAGCTTCAAACATTAATTAAACACATGAAATTTTATTAAAGTAAAACCAAAATACATACACAAGTTTAGTTTTCGTTATTCCAACCATCAATAGTATAGCAAGAGGGCTAAAACTGATTAGAGCTTCAAGGATTCACACGCAATGCACGTAACCTGAATACTAGTTTTAAAAGATAGCAGTATTTTTTCACTCAACAGAATTGCCTCTGCTATTATTTATGATATTTATCGTGAACTAAACATAAATGTACAAAGACCTACTATGTTAACTATTATAAGGTGCCCATGGACCGAACAGGGCCAAGACGGGCCCGGCTGACACCACAAAAACCTATATCCAAGCTTGTCCTGAACCACTCAATTTTTTTAATTATATTTATTATTGAAATATTAGAAAATATTTTTATCTTAATATTTTCATAATATGTTTCAGAATTAAAATTAAAAAATTAATCATATATTAATATAATAACATCCCAAGCTTAAAAAATCATGCCCACAGCCACGCAGATTGGGTGATTAGCCTGACCTGTGGACACCTGTAATTTTTATTTCAAAAAAAAAAAAGGAAGGAAAGAGCTCTCTCAATAGTTATACCAATGTTTGTGCAAAACAGCAATGATAAATTTTAAATTTTAGCAACAAATTTGATATTTATTTGCACTAGAGAACAGCGCCACACTAAAAAGGAAATTGGGAATAGGCATCCTCAAACTTCCTATTCGACACTTGCTTTATGTGAGTTAGAGCAAGACCAGATAATATTAGAACCAATGCATATAATCATATTAATTATAAGAGTCAACTTTATTTAGAACCCATTAGTATTTCATGTTTTGCACTTTCATTTAAAATATCAAGAGAGAGGCTCAATTGCCATTAAGAAGAAAGACGTACCGAATGGAAATGCACAAAAGCAAATCCCCTAGAAACATGGGTGAACTTGTCTCTAACAAGGCGAAGATCCTGCAAATTCAGCGCATAAGATTTTGCAGGTGCTAGAAAAGAGTCTATTTTCAAAAGAGTGTCATGATAAAATCGTATACCTTAATTGGAGCATGTTTAGAAAACTCATATCGTAGCATTTCCTCATCAGCATTTTCATCCAACCCACGAATAACCAATACATGAGTAGGACCTAATTACACATCAACTTCATAAAGTGTGACAAGTACACAAACATGATACAAGCCTGCTTAAAATACAGCTCTAACAGCTGATACCAACCTGATTCAGACCCTTTCTTCCCTAGCGATGTTGAATTTGATAAAGATATGTCAGCTAGTGGAGCATCATCAGCACGTGGCTCATTACACTGCATAGAAGGTCAGCAGAAAGGCACATCAAATTTGTATCAACTCAGTTGGCAAAATCTGTAGACATAATTATTAGCAAACTGTAGATTGACACAACCTAATACACCACCAGTAAAAGAACTAGATGAAAAATAATAGGATTCAGAAGCCAAACTTGAGTTCATAATCATATCAAAGTTTCAACACCCAAAATACAGTGCATTGCAATTTTGACGTCCGCTATCAATGTACATGATACATCCCTAGCCTAGCTCCTAGCATCACTTTCTGGTAGGTCTTCATCCAATGGCACATGAAGCTAGCCAACCATAATTACCTACTTTTAGGGCTAGTGATATGAGATAGCAGGAAGGTAATCTACAGATATTTATAACAACAAAATCATACAGAGTGGGAAGGAAATACTGACCTGAAAGCATGAAGTTCGTCGTGCAAAATTGACACATCCACAAATCGTGCACATCCAATCAGAAGGTACAGTGATGCTTTTATGATTTGAATGACCCGATTTCACAGCATTATCTTGACCAAAAGGTCCACCAGTGCCCCCAGTTGGCTTACTACTGCAACAGAACAGATTTCAACATGATAAATGGTTTTGTATGCAAACACATTACAGGAAAACCAAATATGCTGCATATAATGGAGGACTGTCTTCTTTTCTGTAGTCATCAGAAATTCACAATAAAAACAGAATTAGAAGGTGAGAATGTTTCATTCAATTTAATATCTATTACCGATTTCAACCATATTAATTTCTCAAGGCATGGAGAAACATAAATGATCCAAGTTTAAAAAAAGGTGTATATGATATACTTCACACATTTAAGGTATACCAAAAGGTAAAATAGAACTAATTTAAGATTTCCATTGCATGAAACCTCATAATATATGATACCAAAGGTGAGTGCTTAGTTTTATGTTTAAACCAGTTCTCTATTTCAATTTCTATTTTAACATTTACAGTTATGCAGAAGCATTCCTGCAATAAATAAAAGAGACAGTGTTTGACAAATGTGTGAGGTTCTTGTGTTCCCTCTTTGCTGCTTTGCAAATACCTTGCATTATCCATCAGCTGTCTTTACTTTTCAGCTACTGTTTTGCTCTCAAATTCAAATCAATCAAATTTCTGTTTCATTAAAACCCTTACAAACCTGTTTTCTACTATCAAACCAAGAGAGGAATAGTAAAAAGTACAATTAAAAAGTACAACTAAAATACTTTTCCCTAAAACCTAGTATCACATAGCAAAATAAGAAGATTTAAAGACTGACACATGAACAACTGCAATTATGATTGTAGGAAGACAATTTACCTGTACTCAAAGAAAAGCTTCCTACCGTCTACAACAAGACCATCGTCACCAATCCTGTCCATCATTGTGCGTGCTGCCCCCTGTTCAGAAGCAATTTCTGTCATATGACATTTAAAAAACAAAAAACAAAGCATTGACTAGTTAGATGGGATAGGTACCACAGAAGGAAAATCGATAAACGCAAATCCACGAGAAATGCCAGAATGTCGCTCCTTAATTACACGGACATGACGAAGTGGCCCCCATTCAGCCTGATGGCCACATAAAAATGGAGAAATGTTAACTAAGCTATATTTAGTGACAGAAGAAAGTACTCAATACAAAAACAAAGAACAAAATATTACAAGAATCTGGTATAGATCTTCTTCTGTTGTTTTCTGTGAAAGACCCTTTACAACAATAGTTGCAGACGGTGCCTGCAAGAAAGCAGAATATTTATCCAATCGCACAGCTTATAACAAAATGCAGTAGCAGAAGTATTAGGAACATGGAAAATGAAGCCCACCACAGAATAATGCCCCCGCTGATATTTCTCTTCACGGTCCCTTCGCTTCTCAGTTTTCTCATTTCGACCATCATCATAGCTGTCCTCTCTATGGCTTCGCCCATGGTTTCGACCTCGAGGTGACCTTGATCTGGGACGACCATCACGTCCACGGGATCGCGAGCGAGACCTTTCATGCCTTTTATGTGGACTTTGATCTCTCTCTCTACTCGAGCGATCTCGATCACGAGAATCACGCCTCCTCCAATTGCCATCTCTCCGACTGCCACTTTCATAATCAGAATCATAACTATGTCGACCATATTCATAATCCCTCTCACGGCTGTCCTCCCTGCTCTGATGGGAAACACGGGGCCTATAGTCATAATCATCATATGAGTAGTCATCCCGTTCTCGTCCCCCACACCTAGAGGGCCTGTCAAATTCATGGTCACGAAAGTTGTCAACACCACGATAGCCATCCCGAAACTTATCAAAATCTTGAAATGAAGTGATCTCATGATCACGAAATGTATCCATGTCACTATATGAATCAACATAAGGCTTCTGATGACGTCTAGAATCCCTATCATGGGGATATTCTTCCTCATAACTTCTCCTCCTTGACTGAGACCAGATTGCGGCAGCTGCAGGTGGAGTGGAGTGATTATCCCTCTCCAAGAAATCTCGATGGTAAGCACTTCTTGGATAGACATTATCCCTTGAGTATCTTTCATCTAGAAACCTCCTCTCATCATATGAACCACCAACCCTGCCATGGTAAGAAAAAGAGCGGAAGAGAAAAGATAAAAAGTGATATTATGAATCCAAATGTTGGTGCAAATAAGTATTTCAATAGAAATTCTAGTAGAATAAAAAAAAAAGGCATGAAAGCCCTAAAACAAAAGGCCAAATGTCTCATCAGCAAATAATTTGTGAACAATGTACCTGTGTGATGAAGCACAAAAATGAATAGGGCAGAATTTCTAACTAGGAATTTTTTACCCATGTGAACTAAATAACCGTGCAGACGATGATAAGCAGCAGTCAGCACTCACCGGAAATTGGGCTCATGGACACCAGAATACCCCTCAAGAGCCTGTGGATTCAAGAGATAAGCTATGTCAGCAAGAAATATCAATTAGGCAAATCCAGAGTCCATATCCTCACTGCCCCACGGCTTTCTTTCATTTTTGTATAAGGGATGAGAGAATGACAAGATCCGAAAATATTTCCGGTATTATGACCCCATATAGGTGATTGATTATAAAGGAGGAAACCGCAATTACGCTGTTATTATCCCATCCTTGCTGAAGAGGGTAGCGAGCAGGATCCATATCGATATTCTCCCTGCAAAGGCTTTTCGGTTGGGGCGAAGAATTGTTTAATTCCCTGTAATATAATGCAGAAGAAACAGAGACGGTTATGCCATTTATGAACCAAGGAAGCAGAATTCCCATGACTTTGGGCTTGGCCTTGGCCTCGGCCTCGAAATCCCCTTTCCATCTTCCACAGTGATAGAGCTAAGAGCTAAGAACTCAGGGAAAGAAATCAAACAAGAAAACTACTATTCTAATCGATGTTGTCCATTGACAAAGGCCACAATCTGCACTTGATTGTTTATTACCTGGCAGGAATTGGGTTGGGTTGAATCAAATCAGGCCAGCAATCAGCATCTCCCGTTAATTGCCCCTCCGACGATTCTACAATCCGCTTTCCTCTCTACCGCAAAATCGTTTCAGAGACTTTATCAGTAAATATTACTATCTCTATGTTTATTATTATTATTATTATTATACTAAGATTCTGTTAAGATATATCGCCTATCAAAAAACAAAAAGCAAGAAGATACGGCGGAGGAAAGACAGCTTTGAGCTAAACTAACCACACCACCGAATCAAAATACCAAACCAGGCCCGGGTTGGCACAAACAATTTCTAAAAACCCTAGGATCTATAGCAAATTACCTAAAAGCCCTCCAAGAAAACACTTGAGTTTCCCAATTTCCTTCTTCCAACAACTTAAAATGAAACTAGCAAAATCTATAATCTACTCATAACACAACGATCCATGCATAAAAGTAGGCTCTCTTCCGGGCCCCCTTTGGGAGACCCAAATGGTACCGCAAGGCCTGTCTTGGCCTTTTTTGACTTTTCACTTTTGGTCAAAACACACCGTTTTAGCTCTTGATTTTGAACAGAAAAAAAAAAACCAGGAAATGGGTTGAATCAGAGCAAAGAAGGATGAGAGAGAGACAGATGAAAGAGGGAGGACGGAAGTGGAGGAAGCTTCAGTTAGTTTACATCCATCTTTGATATATCAGATTCGGTTTTATATTTTTATTTTTAAATTATTTTTTGTTTTTTACAAATTTTAAAATTCATTAGATTTGATCTATTCGATGTCATTTTCGGCCATTGAAATTGGCCTAGATTGGTCGTTTCGATTAGTTTGAGATTATTTCTGGCTATATAGAGGCTACATTTGTCTTTGATTGGTCAAATTTGGTATTATATTTTTATTTTTAAATTATTTTTTATTTCATTACGAAGTTCAAAATTCATCATATTTGACTTATTTGAGGTCATTTTCGATCATACGAAAATTAAAACCGCTAGGTTGATCGCATCTAATATATATTTTTTAGTTTTGAAAAGATTTTCTTAGAAAAAAATTAATCTAGTGAAAAAAATTTATATTTAAAAAATATTATTACAAATATCACCAAATTCAACCTATTTGGGATTGTTTTCAAGTGAATGGTACCCTAGTCTAATTTCAATTTCCACTTCTAGATCTAAAGACTTTTTGCTTAATTATTTTTTTAATTCTTTGCTAGATCTAACCGTTTGAGATTATTTCCAGCCATGCCAAAGGTCGAACTTAGCATTTTATATTCTCAAAAAGAAAGACGGTTATCAATGACTACTAATTCAAGGAAAAGAGGAGATGGAATTAATAGGATAAAAGATAAAAGGGCAATAAAGAGAAATGTGGTTGCAAGAGTTAGGTTTTCATTTAAAAACAATCATAAGATGTCTTCTCATTTTTTAATTACTTGCCATGTGGAAGAAAGTTGCACCAATACGAGCATGATTAAAAAATGGATTAGAATTTCGAAGGTGATCCCAAGTAGTTAGTATGCACTAGTCACAAAACACGATTCTCCTAGCTTTCTGGGGTAGCATGGGCCTTTTAGTTATAAGGATATAACTTTAATATTTTGAGCAATTCATCTTCCCTACTTAATTCTGATACTTAGACATCTTTGAGATCAAATCTTTTTCTAATGCACAGGGTCCATTTAAAATGGCAACTGTAGAGCATACTTAAAAATCTAAACTCACGAGAGATCTATACTTACATCTTCCTTGATAATTACTAGAAAGGGAAAGAGAGGGTTAAACAGACATGTTGAAAGAAACACTCAAATTTTATTACTCTAAGGTGTTCTGCACTTCATTAAAAGAGGTTCTACCTTTTTAAAAGCAAGGAAATAGGAAACAACAAAACTTTTACAATTAAAAGATAAAGACCTTTCATAGTTAAAAGATAAAGATACATGTTTTACAATATACTGACTATAGTGATAAAACTGACACTCTTAGCTAGCATACTTAAAAAAAAAGATAAAAAACATTTAGTACAGGCTTTTTTAATAAAAGAAAGTTATTGGCTTTCTTTAGCCATAGTTTGTGTCAAGACTTGAAGTGGGGTTGAGTTTCACAATTTTTTGCAGTTTTCTTTCCTTGTGTATGTACATATGCAAAAAGAGTGCCTTTGGGTCTCTATCACAGTGTCCGTTGCATGTTTCACATGATGGCTTTATAGAGAGTTATACAAGCTTATCTTAATTTATCTCTCCATATTCCTAAGGGTCTTGGAATCACTCATGTGGGTCAAGGATTCTTTTATTGTATTCTTTTTATACTACTTTTATATGGTCATGGTATTTGTCCAGGTGTCTCGAAAAAGTAATCCTGAGACATTTTTTTCTCCAATAAAGATCAAATACGATATGCAATAATCTTGTTATGTTGGCAGATATGTCTTTGAAACGTTTTGTATTCCTAATCAAGCTCCCTAATGTTGCAATGGAATGATTTGTATGCCCATGCAAAGGAAAATGGTGCAAGCTTGGTGGCTTTTTATGTATGACAAAATACTAACGCTTATAGAGAATAAATATGACAACCTCTTTCTTTTTCTCACTTTTGATGTGACTAATTCCTTCTAGTGTGAGAATGGATAAAACCAAGTGAAGATATCTACAAAGTTCTTTCTTCATGTTAATATTCTCCTTTAATTCATCAAGAACATCCATTTTAATTCATCAAGAAACTCCATGAATTTATAGTAAAAAAGATGGATAAAGGGATATTTTGGGTGAAGACCATAAGGTTTAAGGATAAAACCATTATACTTTGAAAAGACTTCAATTTAGTATTAAAAAATTAGCTGATTATTTTTTTTTTGTGGGATGTCCCTTCTTGTACTAATCTGAGAACTTCAATGGGGTAATCAGGATGGAGGTTTAGTGCCACTAGGGTAGAAGATAAGGTAGACCTGATGATATAGATGCCTAAATTAGGTGTGAACTTAGAAAGTTTTGGCCTGAATATTAGGATTTTTAGGTCTTGAGATGGTTTAGATAGAAAATCTTCAAGTTCATTTTTGTCTGCTTTGATACATTTGGTGTCAAAAGAGAATTTTGAAAACCATTTTGCCCATCTTAGCAACTGAAGGTGTGGAATTGCCTTCTATTTGAAGTTGAGCATCTGTTGAAATAAAGACATATCTATTTCAACCAAAAAATGGTGTCCAATTAAATGGAACTCAAATTTAGAGATTGCCTTTTTGATGGCCAAGATTTCTTTGAAGGTGGAATGATAGTGTATTTTAAAACTTGAAAATCTTCCACTTTTATATGCACATATCTATCGTTTTTCTTCCTTTGCTTTAAAAAGTATTACTCCCCAATACTTATCAATAGCATCGGTTGGAGGATTCTCTTACCATCGTAAGGAATTTGGAGAGGTTTCAAATCTTGGAACTTACTTTTGAGTTCTTAGATGGCCTTGGTTTGGGAGATTTCCCATTCTGAAGAGTTTTTCTTCAGAACCTTTCTTAGAGGGTTAGTGTATTTTGAAAGATTAGGCACAAAATCTCTAAGATAGTTAATAATTCCAAGGAACTGTTGCATCTTCTTTTCAAAGAGCATGCTTCTGAATTTCAAGATCAAATATGTGAAGTGTTGAAATAGTTGAATATGGGCTTTTTCATCTGGGTTGAATTAAAGGATATCATTTATATAAATGAGAGCTTAGTCCATTATAGGCTAAAGATTTTTACCATTGTCTTCTGGAATAGTGATAGAGCCATTTTGAGCCCCAATAGTAATATAGTCCATTGGTAGTGATGGTTGTGTATACAAAACTCTATTTTTGGCCTATCTTTAAGACAAATACCCAATTGCCAAAAACCAACCTTAAGATCAATTTTTGAGAAGACTTTTGCATTGGCAAGGCTTGAAAAAATGGAGTTTCTATTAGGTAATGGAAATTCATCATCAAGGAGAAAGTGATTGAAAAGCTGGTAGTTGATGACTAGTCTCAACTTACCTATGACTTGTTCAGCTTTCTTGTTAACATAGAAAGCTTGACATACCCATTGAGAATTAAATGGCTCAATTAACCCTTACTGCTGTAATTGTTTACATTATTCTTCAACTAGATTTTGATGTTTTGGATTCATTCTCGAATACTTGGCCTTGGTGGTGTGATTAATATTTTCATTAAGCTTGAATGGTAGCTTAATAAAGAACTCTGAGTTCATCCATAAAGGATTGTTGTATTTGAAAAGGAATTTTGAGTAAGAATTAGCACATGCCTTTTCTCTAAGCATGTCAACCATCATTTGGCCTTGCTTTGATGATTGTTGGAAAGAACATAGTTTAGGGATTTGTACAAATGGTTTGAAAAAATATTTGTTCTTAATCCATTTAGAAAGAATCTGTAAATGCTAGCATTGATAATAAATGTCAAAACCTATGACAATATCTTTACTAAATAGTTCTGACCTAAGAACTTGGGTGGTGATAGAGCACCAGGGAAAGAATTCGATAGTAATAGGTTTATTGATCAGATGTGTAATGAATGTTTAATTTGAAGTAGTCTTAAAGTGTCTTTCATTGGGTATGTAGAATTCTAAAAGAAGTATCTAGGATTCATTACTGTTTCTACTACTCTAGTGTCATAGAAGGCTATTACTAGATAGGTTAGCTATATTTTGAAAGGTAGACTGAAACAAGTATTGAGGGTACTAATGGTTCAAGAATTTTTTAGATTTTTAGTTGGGAGGGGAATTTGTCTTAAGGTTGAATCATAAAGAATTCCTCTAGTTCTATTTCTCAATCTAAAAGTAGATTAAAGGTTTGAAGTGCCAAAAAGGTCTTATTTGTGGGTTCTTCTTCGAGCGAGAAAATAGACTCGAGATTATCATTTTCCATATCGACTCTTGTTTTGTGTTGAATTTCTTAGAACATTTTTTCTCCTTTCTTTTAGTTGGCATGACATTATTTGGCAAAATGTCCTTGCCGGTTGCAGATAAAGCACTTAGTTGTTTTGGCTCTACGGTCTGGTCTTTTTTTCTTGAGGTATCTCTATTTTGTCTATACTTCTTTCGAAAAAGAAATTTCTTGGAAAATTTAAATTTTCTAAACGGTTTCTTCTTTTTGGTTCCGCAATCACAAATTTAAACTTCGATACACTTTATTTGCCACTCAAGTTTATCACAAGCTTTGTTCAATTCTTTATTACTTGCAAGGTAATCTTGTACGACATTTCTTTTATGATAGATATCTTCAAAAGCAATGTGAATTTCTTGTTGTATTTCTCCAAAGGTTAATGACAAAATTTCCTTCCTTTATTGCTAGAAAGCCCTTGTAATGGCTATTTGGATAGGATCAATCAATGAAGAAAGGAAAACTTGTTTAAGACTTAGAGAGGCTCCAATAACATAAAAGAGCTTCAACATCTTTTGGAAGTGTCTATCAAGATCTGACCTTCTATATGAGCAATATTTTCTTTGAAAAAACTCCTTCTGTTGTAAAGCTTTGACATCTTTAGGATTTCCAAGAAAATACATATGAAGGATTTGAATGGCTTGGCCGAAGTCTTATAGAGCTAAGAATTGCATTTAGTTTACCAGCTAATAGTATTCCACCAATTTCTCAAGGTTCTAGTGAATCTAGGTACAAATTCCATTAAAATGGTGTAGTGGCTTTCTTTAGATAACCTTCGAGTTTCTAGCCATGCATGGAACTCTTGGAACCTTTCTAGCCATTTTGTTGGTGGGATGTCATTAATGGTAAATATTAATTTTGATACTATTGATGCTGCTGAATGTTTAAGAGCATAAGTTTGTCTTCCAATTTCATCATCTACATCCATCTTTTCTACTTTTATTCTTGAACTGCTAGCCATGAATTGAGGTTTTTCTGATCTGGTAATGATTTTTCTTTGTGTTTCATCATCAGTATTTGATAAAGATTCTAAGGTTTTAAAAAAGGTTAAGGATGGAGAGGTTGATTCATCCTTTGAAATTGCCTAAGCTAAGAAGATTTTTGGGATTGAATTTTCTCTGTATCCTTTAAGAAAAGAAGTTAGAGAATTTTCATGTTTGATCATCATCGCTTTAGGCCATTCGTAAGCTTTGATAACAATCCCTGATTGTTGTTTTGATTGTGGGACCTCTGCCACTTCTTATACTGGCTTCTTTCCCTGTGCCTTTTCTATCTGTTGCTCAAAAGGTTCTTTGGCCTCTTTTCTTTTCCTTTGTTTTTCTTCCTCTTCTTTTTGAGCTTTAAGCTTTTTATAAAGGTTGAAAAAAGTTACTTCCTTAGATGGAGGTGGAAATTCGAGACGTGACCTTGGTGGTTCTGTTGGCACTATTGGAGATCGTATTAGAGTTGATAATCGAAATGGATCATTTCTGTCTAAAAATGGGATTCGCTTGTTTTCTTGGAAGACCTTAATTTGAGCTTTCAGTTTTTGAATCTCTGACTCTTTTTGTTCCATATACAACTAGAGTTGAACACCATGTTCTAGAACTTCTCTTGAGACTTGTTTGAATCTATTTTGGAGAAGTTTGATCATGTCATTGGCAGCTTTAATATTCTTATCAACTTTATTTTCAACCTTTTTGATTTTGTCTAGCATGAAAGTGACCTCATGGTTAATTCTTTTAAGTAAGGAATTCTGAGCAAGTGAACTTTCTATTTGCCAATTTAGTGTGGCTTCTACTACACTGAGCTTGGTTGGTCTCCCCATAACATCTACTTGAAGTGAAGTGGGAATTTTGGGTGCATGTCTAGATTCTTTTTCTGAGAATTCCTCTAGTGGAGGAAATTCATCGTCATATGAAGGATCTAGTTGGAACATGCAAACTTTAGGAACCAACAGAGGTTTTGAGAGGTCTGAGAGCAACCTTGTTTTTGGATGCACTTTGGGATTTTTTATATGAAGATAACATAGGTTTTAGAAAATTTGGAGGTGGTTGCTTTTGAAAAAAGGGTTTAATAGGTTTGAATTTGGTTGTACCCATTCCAGAGGAGAATATTTGACCAAATATTAGTACTTTCCTTTGTTTTCCCTTAGAGTTCCTATTGAAGATCTTTATCTTGGTATCTCTTATACATTTCTTTATCAATACAACTTTGCCTTTTCTTTCTTAACCCTTTTGCTAACTCACGATTTGGTTTGTAATCTACTTTTAGACTTTCTTTCAAGCATCCTTTATAGTCATAATTGATGTCTCATGGACAATGTCCAAATGCACCTATAAAGTGGAAAATAGGTTTTCTTTCCTAGTTAAAGCTTTGAATAAGGTCTTGTTCTAGATTAAGCTAATTTTCTACTATTGTGAGCATAAACATTAAGGGGAAAACTGGTGGTGTTGAAGGTTCTTTCAAATGGGAATGGTCAAATTTGATCTCTATTGTCCCATTTGCTTTTTTGGTGAAATAGGTTTCAATGGATTGGATAGAACTTGCTGTTTCATGAAGCTTCTCATATAGTTATCCATTTTTTAGAAAGAAGGTTAGCAAGATCATGTTTCAAAATCTTCTTTTGGAACAAATGAACAAATAGGAACTTGGGTGGTGTTCATGGATAAGACAAGTGCATCATTTGAATGGGTTTAAAGTTTGAAAAGATTAAATGCATGATCTTGAACTTTGTACACCATCTGGTAGCGAAGAGTTGCTACAATCTCATTAGGTACTTGTGGAGCACCGATTATCTAGATCTAGACTTTTAATGCTGAAAGTATATTTAGATCACACAAGGCCATGGTATAATTTAGGAAACGAGCAATAATAACCGTTCTCGTGTTGAGCGTAGCTTTAATAGTTCCAATGCATATATTTTCATACTGGACATATCTTGTGTCAAGTAAAGCCATACAAGCCACAACTGGCTGACCTTCACGCCCATGATAATTTCAATCTAATCTGATTGCACTAAAGTGAATATGAGAGTATCCATGTTGGATCCATTGTTGTAAAATTTTTGGTGGAATCTATAAAGTGACAAATTGTTCAGTTTGATCACCTCTGATGAAATATTTGTCAAATTTGGTAGATTGGATATATTCTTTTGGTGCTTTAGAGAATGTTTTATTAGAGCTTTTATGCACTTAATATGGGAAAAAGATGGTTTTGCATAAATAGAGTAAGGGCTGGCAAGAGGTATTTGAGATGGTTGAGTTTTTTCATTTTTAGAAGATAATCTACTTCATATAGAAATTTTATTTTAGAAGTAGATCTTTTAGAAGGGCATGGGTCTAAGGACATAGAAGCACTATTTATAATAGTAGATTTTTTGCTATATGAAGTCATGATGAAAGGATCTTTCCTAGCTTTTATCAGGAAAATGTAAGCGTTGATTGATGAGTGATGAATGACATTTTGAGCTAGGTCAACATGTGTTGCTGTTCAATTCTCTTTTGAAGCTGTTTCTTGGGAAGTTGAAGTCGAGGTGGTCAGGACTGTTTCTCATCTCAAGAGTTTTTCCATATGATATTGTGGAATTAGTGGACAACACAACTAATACAAGGTTTAAGGTGAATGGGCATTAGCTAAAGCATTATTAAGGCAGTGATGTAGATTGTCAACACTTTTCCATTAGTCTTTCTGACCCAAACTGAGTAGAAATGAGAGTTTAGCTAAAAACATTAAAAGCAGCGCTACTTTAGAGGTAACCCAAGTTTCTTTATTTAAACAATCATTGTTTAGTCATTAATTATTTTTTATTAGTAAATGTTAGTTTCATTTTTAATTTTAATATTTTTTATTTTTCATCTTGCTAACTACCTCCTTTTATTTTCTTTTTGCAAGTAAATAATAATTAATAATAATAATAACAAAAAAAGAGGTTGTTCGTGTCGTAGTGTTGGTTGTTGAAGGTCGTGGCTCGGGTTCCATGGTGGAACCCTAGTTTAGGGCATTATGGCACTAGCCAAGGGGTACTGCAGCATTACCTAATAAAATATATATAAGGCATGGGTCGTTAGAGCACCATGACGTGCTAGGTCCAAGGCTGTGGAGTCATGTTGGGCCTATGGCCTTATAAAACCCTTTTTCCCCCTTTATTTTTGAACCTTCACCAGCCACTTTTCATCCTTTTCTACCCCATTTGGAAAATTTCACACTTTTTACACTTACCCACTAAAAAATCACTTCCAAATACTAATTTCTTTGCATTAAACTTTAAGTTTAGAGGATCTTAGTGCATTTCTACATCATTGGAAGCATTTAAGTGCAAAAAAATTATGGTAAGTAATCCATTTTCTTTGTCTAATTATTTTTTATCGATTGATTTGTGTTTTGAAAAAGGGTTTTTACTTAGACTTGTTGGGCATATGCTAGATTAGATAATGTAGTGTATGGATTTAATCAATTTTTGAGTTATGTGCTTAAATGTGAATTTTCATGAAATGGCTATTGTGAATAACACTAAAATTCTACTTCTAGAATGAATTCAAATATTTTGATAAGTTCAATGCTATTTAAATTATTGTGATATTAAGTAGTTAGATGTTTATTTGGTTTTAATTCTCATGTTATACTAACTATTTGTGGTTGAAAGTTGCTTGTTGTTTGGGTGTGTTTAGATAATTACCGTGGCTCTAAAGAAAAGGCTACATGTTAGTGGAAACGGAAGCAGTTTTGACCGAAGTAAATTTGTTTTAGCTGAAGTTGAGAAGCGTCACGCTCAGTCTTTTTTGCAAAAATTCCTAATACCAAAGCATGGAATTAATGTTTGGAGAGTGCTTTATCCTAACATATACAACATTATTGGTGCATGGCAATAGGTGAAATTTTGTGCCTAGTTAAAGGCAATAGGAATGCCAGTTGTTTGTGAATTCTATGCCAACACAACTAAACAAGTAGATGGGCGCACATTCATTCCAGGACATCAGGTATCTTTCAATGCCCACACTATTAATCAATTTTACAATGCACCTGCACAAGGGTGTTCCAATTTCTTTCAAAGCTAATGCCATGAACAATGACTATAAAGTGTGGTATCATTTCTTAGCAACAAAGATACTTTTTGTGAAACACTTGGGCGATGTGACAAAAGATTGAATCGTCCTTTTGTACGCAATTGTGACCAACAAATTTATTGATATCGAACAATTGAACTTCAACAGCACTATCATGTTAGCCCCGTTCACCACGTAACATATTACGGTATCCATCCTTGATCATGGCCTTATCCTGTCAAGCCGGAGTTGTATGGTTTCCCAATGAAGAGTTGTTACATTCAAAGATTCTATTGGATGGTGGGATCATCCACAGGTTTCACATGTGTGAGCAAGCTATAAATGGAGGACACTCATCTACCACACCTTAGCGATAGTGGCATTCCTAAAATCTTTCCATTCTCAACAAATGGAAAGGCTTGAACGTCACATGGACCATCAAGCAAAGTGTTTAAAAGCCATTGAAAAAATGATGAGGGCATATGTTGAGCATGTTAACATGGACATGGCTACTTTCCCCATATTGCCTACTGACCCCACCATATATGATAATGATAATGTTGCTATGGAGGAGGGTAATGATTGACTTTGTCTGCAAGTTTGGGGGAAGTATGCTCTTTTGTCTGCAAGTTTGGGGAAGTATTCTCTTTCTTTACTTTCAAGAACATTAGGGACAATGTTCACTTTAAGTTTAGGGGGAATTTTTATACTTTCTTTTATGTACTGCATTTATGTTTTAAACTAGTTAGTTTGCATGTTAGGATTAAGAACACGTTGAAATATGGAGCTAGAGTTGTGCACCAATAAGAATTGATTTATCTATCCAATAATAAAAACTAGTTGCCTTGTTATTCCTTTGACTCTTAACAAGCATGAATATTGTTGTAGTATTATGTGAAATTCTTGTATATAGCATCATTTTGGAATGTGATTTCCATATTTGAGCACCATGTTTCTTACATTATTTCTTGATGTACGTTTAAAGAATGATTATGTGATTGTGAATCTTTAAACTAAATTTAGAGTTCTAGAATTTGTTTGATCTTTCTTTGAGGTGAAATTCTAAGTTACACTTAGCTAGGAAATGACTTAGACCATCTTTGGATTGATTGGGCCTTGCAAGCTAACTTAGTCAAATTTTATCCCTAGTACACCCCTTTGAGCATAAATTTATCCTTTTCTTTGTCAACCATAAATAAATTATCTTAACTTATAAATAATTGTCCAATTCCACTACCTTTACTCCTAAGCATGTACATTGTTGTAGGATCATATATGGGATAAATGATGAAAAGGTGGAAAGGAAGAGTTAAAAAAAAAATTTCAAATTCGATGTTAAATATTTATTCTACCATCATTGAAAGAAGCAAGTTTGGAAGAGTATCGAATTGTGAAAAAAAAAGGTTTTTTGCTTGATGAATGAAAAGTGAAAAGAAAGAAAATGTACATGGTGAAGAAAAATAAGGCTATATAAATTCTAGAATAATTATATGCTTGAGTTGATTTGAGCTTTATTATATCTTATATCATACCTTCACCCTAGTCGAACATTATAAGTTGAACAAAGTCTTAAGGATTCATAGCTAAGTTAGGGCCTACATTAGTGGAAAGGGATGTGAAAAATGAACATATGAAATTCTAAGCTAGTTGAGATTTGCATGAATATAAACTTATTCGAAGTGTATGATGTTCAGTGTAAAATACTTCACACACGTAGAAAAATTCATTCAAAAAATAAGCATACACTTGGATGAAATATGAATTTAGATAATATCCATGCTTTGTTTGGAGTTTGGAAGACAACGTAATTTATGAGGAAAATCAAAAAGGATCAATGAATTGGTGCAATCTCATAGTTGATGTTTTCTACTATGTTGTTTCATGTTAGTTTTTACTCGAAGACTAGCAAAATATTAAGTTTGGAGGTGTAATAACTCTATCATATAGAGTTATTTAACCATATTTTTAGATGTTAATGTAGCTAAGTTCTTACATTTTAAGTAGTTTTTAGTCTATTTTTATGTTTTTAGTTGATAAGGTTAAAGCATGTTAAATTAGTTAAATTCAAGTAATTCTAGTTTAGTTTCATGCTGAAAGTCCTATTTTAAGCCACTATTGATTTAGTCCTTGTGTGTGTACGATCTTAAATGCATAAGTTAAATGATGGTGAACTATGCAATAGAGACTAAGTGCAAATCTTCACTAAATATATTAAAGTAATTTGAACATAACTTGAGCTACAAAGATTCAATCAATTTGATTCTTAGACCATTGAAATGATATGAGACAGACCTATAACTTTAATGTTTATCATTTTGCCCAGATTAGTCTCAAGGTAGGAAAAAATCACACTTAAAAATAAGGTATTGTAGCAGTTTGCACTAAGGCAGCTGAAATGAGGTATTGAGCCTTGCAAGACTCAAGGCCGCAGCTCCCTAAGGACCATCACTACTCCCATGCAAAATCTTGAGGGCTCAACACTATGGCACCCTTAAAGGAAGGTCGTAAAGCTAAATGATAGTTTCTGAAAAAAAATATCTAAAGTGTAAGGCGCCACGACGTCCAAGAAGCAAGGTCGTGGTGCCCCAGCGTGTGTTACTAGGAGTCCACTATTTTGGAATTATTTTCTTAAGGCTTTTTGGAGGCTAAAAATATGTGATTTTCAGCAGCTGAAAGGGGGATTTAGAGGGTGAATGAACGATATTTTTTAAGATAAAAGAAAAAGGCTTTCCAACAAAAGAAACGAGAAGAAATCGAAGGCCACCAAAGATTGAGAATCGAAAAAGGCTTTGATATTCCTTTTACTCTTCATTTATTTTTTGTTCTTTTGCTGTAGAAATGATCTTTTCTATTGGAATGATTTTGTCTGCTATAGAAAAAATAATGAACCAAATTTGTTTTCCAGGATTATGGGTTATTTTGTTAAGTAGTTTGAGTATTTGATTTCTTTTTGCTTAGTATTAATGGATTATGCGTGGTTTATTCAATTTTGTACCTATTTCTTTTCATTGCTTGATCACCAATTGAAATGTCTTGTGTCTTTAAGTGCAACTCGACAAAGGGAGTTTAGAATAAAAACTATTGTTTTGAATAGCCTATGTTTGATTAACTTCAGAGGTAGGTGATAGTTTTGTATTTAGGATAGAGATACACTTGAATACCTTAGGCAGCCAAACTAGAACATGAACGTTAAGAACTTTTATTAATTAATTTACATAGACATATGGAGTTAGTTTTGAAACGGTATATGTACACGATCCCGATAGAGACTTGTACATAATATGGATTCTAGGTTAACGAGTGTGATTAAATTCAGATGAAATTTTGAAAGATACAATACTCTTAAGTTTTGAATTCATATTTTTTTCAGAAAAGGTTTTTTCTTCTTTAGTTTAAAAAAAATCAATTTTAGTTTAATTAATCATTAGAAATGGAGTGCTTAGATAAGATAGATTTTGTTATAACTTTAGTACTTAATGAGAATAGGTGCAAATCTCTGTGGGAAACGATACTCAACTTACCTTTATATTACTTGTATGGCCATGTCCACTTGCTTGTGTTAAACCAACAACACATACTTGCCTTAGGAAAATATTTTTTTCTTTATCTTTCATAGCTAGCATATATTCCAAGAAAAATACTTTACCTTTGTTCATTATTTTTATACTTAGTGATTTATTGATGGAAATTTGTTTTTGTATTAGAAAATATTTTTGGGTGAATAAGGTTTATTTTTTGTATTTAGATTTTCAACGAAATTTTTAATATATCAATTCACTCATC